>NC_057811.1:148620906-148783231 GCF_018294505.1 Triticum aestivum
GTTAACAGCCATCGATCGATCGCTCGGGTTCAGTAACGCGTACCCTGCAGTGCAATCGCTCGGGTTCAGTTAGAGCCCAACGCCTCGCTCGGGTTCAGTTAGAGCCAACGCCTCGCACACACGCGCGTACGTGCATGAGAGAAACGCGCATCGCTCGGCCCCCGACCTCCCACCGTAACCGGGAACTCGCCGAAATTTTCCTCGCCCTCGCTTCTACCACGGTTTTTTCCGTCATGGACGGCCCAAAGAATGTCATGCAGCTGCGTCTCCGGCCCGCCCAGGACGAAAAGCCCATTTTCTGTCATGATTTTTTGTCATAGAAGTAGGAGCCCACCACATCTATGATGATACCGGGTTTTGTCACAATTATCGTCATAGAAGTGTCATATGTATGACAGAAAAAAAATCGTTCGGCCCAAAATGTCACGGATGTGTCTTTTTTTTGTAGTGTGAGTCCTACTGCTTAGGAGTAAGAGTAACAAATCCTCAATGAACACAAAGGGGGACACATATTCCTTCGACGGAAATATAGATCAGTTGCTCCTCTCTCTTTTCCCTCAAACGAGTATAATGATTTGATGGAGGGATGTGGAGGTTTTCAAGTTTTTAAGCTTTTGAGAAATAAAGCAAGGGAGAGAGAAATCTCAACTCAAACAATGTGGAAAGGATAACCCTTGGGGAAGAAGTGGCCCTTATATAGGTCCGCTTGAAAATTTTCCTGTTGGGCTCTCCTTGCGCCTCCCGAAATGTCTCTTGGGAGTCTCCGGGACAACTTTCCGAGGCATCTCGAATTCCACGACCGACTCTGGAGCATTAACCTCCGACAGGCACAAGATGCCTCTGATGTCTACACATAAACACCAGATGGGCGCCAGAATCCATACATGCCGGATTCCTAAGTTGACTATGGGAGGTCTAGGTTCCGAGATCGTATCTGGTGTAATATCCAGTAGGCACCGGTAGCTTCCGATGTCATATGTCAATAATAAATATAGGGAGGTCCACACCTTGCTCACCATGCATGGTTGTCTTCAATTTTCTCCTAGGGTCGAAGAGTCCAATAGATCATGTCATCTCCAAGCTCTTCAAGGCGAGCCAGCACACGATTTTCTTTTCAAGAATGCTCAGGAGTCTCTCAGGACCTCGCCAAACATTCGAAAGATGGCGTGCTTGGTTCGACATCAAGCCTCATGCAGCCGAGCTAATGACGGACTCAGGGCTACTGATGGCACACCATACCGGGGCAACCTTAACTTGTACTCTAGACATGTGTACTAGTAGTTCTAATAGGACTCTACTATTTAACCGACTTCGGTCCATATAACTTTACCCCTCGTACTGAAGGAAATATGCCCTAGAGGCAATAATAAAGTTATTATTTATTTCCTTATTTCATGATAAATGTTTAATATTCATGCTAGAATTGTATTAACCGGAAACTTAGTACATGTGTGAATACATAGACAAACAAAGTGTCACTAGTATGCCTCTACTTGACTAGCTCGTTAATCAAAGATGGTTAAGTTTCCTAGCCATAGACATCAGTTGTCATTTGATGAACGGGATCACATCATTAGAGAATGATGTGATTGACAAGACCCATCCGTTAGCTTAGCATTATGATCGTTGAGTTTTATTGCTATTGCTTTCTTCATGACTTATACATGTTCCTCTGACTATGAGATTATGTACCGGAGGAACACTTAGTGTGCTATCAAACATCACAACGTAACTGGGTGATTATAAAGATGCTCTACAGGTGTCTCCGATGGTGTTTGTTGAGTTAGCATAGATCGATATTAGGATTTGTCACTCCGATTGTCGGAGAGGTATCTCTGGGCCCTCGCAGTAATGCACATCACTATAAGCCTTGCAAGCAATGTGACTAATGAGTTAGTTACGGGATGATGCATTACGGAATGAGTAAAGAGACTTGCCGGTAACGAGATTGAACTAGGTATTGAGATATCGACGATCGAATATCGGGCAAGTAACATACCGATGACAAAGGGAACAACGTATGTTGTTATGCGGTTTGACCAATAAAGGTCTTCATGGAATATGTAGGAGCCAATATGAGCATCCAGGTTCCGCTATTGGTTATTGACCGGAGATGTGTCTCGGTCATGTCTACCTATTTCTCGAACCCGTAGGGTCCGCACGCTTAACGTTCGATGACGATTTGTATTATGAGTTATGTGATTTGATGTACCGAAGGTTGTTCGGAGTCCCGGATAAGATCATGGACATGACGAGGAGTCTCGAAATGGTCGAGACATAAAGATTGATATATTGGAAGGTTATATTCGGACACCGAAAAGGTTCCGAAGTGTATCGGGTATTTTTCGGAGTACCGGGAGGTTACCGGAACCCCCTGGGGAGTCTATGGGCCTTATTGGGCCATAGTGGAGAAAGAGGGCAGCAAGCAAGGTGTGGGGCGCGCCCCCTAGGCCCAAACTGAATTGGTTTAGGGTTTGGGGGCCGGCCCCTCTTTCCTTCTCCCCTCCTCCTCTTTCCTCCTTCTCCTAGTAGGAATAGGAAAGGGGGGGCAAACCTACTTGGAGTAGGATTGCCCCCCCTCGGCGCGCGCCTCCTCCTAGGCCGGCCTCCTTCTCCCTCCCTCCTTTATATACGTGGGGAGGGGGCACCCCAAAGACACACCAAGATTTGTCTTAGCCGTGTGCGGTGCCCCCCTCCACAGTTACACACCTTGGTCATATCGTCGTAGTGCTTAGGCGAAGCCCTGCGCCGGTAACTTCATCATCATCGTCACCACGTCGTCGTGCTGATGGAACTCTCCCTCGGCCTCAACTGGATCAAGAGCTCGAGGGACGTCATCGAGTTGAACGTGTGCTGAACATGGAGGTGCCGTACGTTCGGTACTTGGATCGGTTGGATCGCGAAGACGTTCGACTACATCAACCGCGTTACTAAACGCTTCCGCTTTCGGTCTATGAGGGTACCTGGACACACTCTCCCCGCTCGTTGCTATGCTTCTCCTAGATAGATCTTGCATGACGTAGGCAAATTTTTTGAAATATTACGTTCCCCAACAGTGGTATCAGAGCCACGTCTATGCATAGATGTTATATGCACAAGTAGAACACAAAGAGTTGTGGGCGATAATAGTCATACTGCTTACCAGCATGTCATACTTTGATTCAGCGGTATTGTTGGATGAAGCAGCCCAGATCGACATTACGCGTACGCTTACGCGAGACTGGTTCTACCGACGTGCTTTGCACACAGGTGGCTGGTGGGTGTCAGTTTCTCCAACTTTAGTTGAATCGAGTGTGACTACGCCCGATCCTTGTTGAAGGTTAAAACAGCACACTTGACGAAAAATCGTTGTGGTTTTGATGCGTAGGTAAGAATGGTTCTTGCTAAGCCCGTAGCAGCCACGTAAAACTTGCAACTACAAAGTAGAGGACATCTAACTTGTTTTTGCAGGGCATGTTGTGATGTGATATGGTCAAGACGTGATGAGATATAAATTGTTGTATGAGATGATCATGTTTTGTTAAAGTTATTGGCAAGTGGCAGGAGCCTTATGGTTGTCTCTTTATTGCATAAGATGCAAGTGCCATATAATTGATTTACTTTATCGCTATGCGATAGCAATAGTTGCAAAAGCAATATAGTTGGCGAGACGACCATGTGATGACACGTTGATAAAGATCAAGATGATGGAGATCATTGTGTCATGCCGGTGATGATGGAGATCATAATGGTACTTTAGAGATGGAGATCAAAGGCACAAGATGATGATGGTATTGGGGAACGTAGCAATAATTCAAAATTTTCCTACGTGTCACCAAGATCAATCTAGGAGATGCTAGCAACGAGAGAGAGGGAGTGCATCTTCATACCCTTGAAGATCGCTAAGCGGAAGCGTTACAAGAACGCGGTTGATGGAGTCGTACTCGCGGCGATTCAAATCGCGGAAGATCCGATCTAGCGCCGAACGGACGGCGCCTCCGCGTTCAACACACGTACAGCCCGGGGACGTCTCCTCCTTCTTGATCCAGCAAGGGGAGAGGAGAAGTTGAGGGAGAACTCCAGTAGCACGACGGCATGGTGGCAATGGAGCTCGTGGTTCTCCGGCAGGGCTTCGCCAAGCACTACGGAGGAGGAGGAGATGTATGAGGAGGAAGGGGGCTGCGCCAAGGGAAGGGTGCAGCTGCCCTCTCTCTCCCTCACTATATATAGGGGGAAGGGGGTGGAGGAGGCGCCCTAGGGTTCCCTAGGGGAGGGGCAGCGGCCACAGGGGAAACCCTAGATGGGTTTGGGCGCCCCCACCCCTGGGAAACTTGCCCCCCAAGCCGGGAGGGGTGGCTGCCCTAGGGGAGGCGCCCCCACCTCTCCACGTTACGTGAGAGGGGTTGGGAGGGGCGCACAGCCCCTTAGTGGGCTGGTGTGCCCCCTCCCCTTGGCCCATAAGGCCCCCCAACGCTTGTCGGGGCCTCCGAAACACCTTTCGGTCACGCTGGTCGTCACCCGGTACTCCCAGAACAATTTCGGACTCCAATACCCTTCGTCCAATATATCGATCTTCACCTCCGGACCACTCTGGAGTTCCTCGTCACGTCCGGGATATCATCCGGGACTCCGAACAACCTTCGGTAACCACATACTATTTCCCATAACAACTCTAGCGTCACCGAACCTTAAGTGTGTAGACCCTACGGGTTCGGGAACCATGCAGACATGACCGAGACACCTCTCCGGCCAATAACCAATAGCGGGATCTGGATACCCATATTGGCTCCCACATGTTCCACGATGATCTCATCGGATGAACCACGATGTCGGGGATTCAATCAACCCCGTATACAATTCCCTTTGTCTATCGGTATGTTACTTGCCCGAGATTCGATCGTCGGTATCCCAATACCTCGTTCAATCTCGTTACAACAAGTCTCTTTACTCGTTCCGTAACGCATGATCCCGTGGCTAACTCCTTAGTCACATTGAGCTCATTATGATGATGCATTACCGAGTGGGCCCAGAGATACCTCTCCGTCATACGGAGTGACAAATCCCAGTCTCGATTCGTGCCAACCCAACAGACACTTTCGGAGATACTGGTAGTGCACCTTTATAGCCACCCAGTTACGTTGTGACATTTTGTACATCCAAAGCATTCCTACGGTATCCGGGAGTTGCACAATCTCATGGTCTAAGGAAACGATACTTGACATTAGAAAAGCTCTAGCAAACGAACTACACGATCTTGTGCTATGCTAGGATTGGGTCTTGTCCATCACATCATTCTCCTAATGATGTGATCCCGTTATCAATGACATCCAATGTCCATGGTCAGGAAACCATAACCATCTATTGATCAACGATCTAGTCAACTAGAGGCTTACTAGGGACATGTTGTGGTCTATGTATTCACACATGTATTACGGTTTCCAGTTAATACAATTATAGCATGAACAATAGACAATTATCATGAACAAGGAAATACAATAATAACCATTTTATTATTGCCTCTAGGGCATATTTCCAACAGATGGCCATATCATGTCACATATTTTGATTGCATGTGATGTTTATCTTTTATACATCTTATTTTTCTTAGTTTGCCGGTAGCTTTATAAGATGATCCCTTACTAAAATTTAAAGGTATAAGTGTTCTCCCTGAGTATGCACCGTTGCGACAGTTCTTCGTGCTGAGACACCACATGATGATCGGGTGTGATAAGCTCTACGTTCACATACAACGGGTGCAAGCCAGTTTTGCACACACAGAATACTCGAGTTAAACTTGACGAGCCTAGCATATGCAGATATGGCCTCGGAACACTGAGACCGAAAGGTCGAGCGTGAATAATATAGTAGATATGATCAACATAGTGATGTTCACCATTGAAAACTACTCCATCTCACGTGATGATCGGACATGGTTTAGTTGATATGGATCACGTGATCATTTAGATGACTAGAGGGATGTCTATCTAAGTGGGAGTTCCTAAGTAATATGATTAATTGAACTTTAATTTATCATGAACTTAGTCTTGTTAGTATTTGCAAATTATGGTGTAGATCAATAGCTCGCGATGTAGCTCCCCGTTTATTTTGATATCTTCCTAGAGAAAACCAAGTTGAACGATGGAAGTAGCAATGATGCAGACTAGGTCCGTGATCTGAGGATTATCCTCATTGCTGCACAGAAGTATTATGTCCTTGATGCACTGCTAGGTGACAGAACTATTGCAGGAGCAAATACAGACGTTATGAACGTTTGACATGCTCGGTATGATGACTACTTGATAGTTTAGTGCACCATGCTTTACGGCTTAGAACCGGGACTTCAAAAATGTTTTGAACGACATGGAGCATATGAGATGTTCCAAGAGTTGAAATTTGTATTTCAGACTCATGCCCATGTTAAGAGGTATGAGACCTCTGACAAGAACTTTGCCTACAAGATGGAGGAGAATAGCTCAGCTAGTGAGCATGTGCTTCGTGATGAACTAAAATATGCAAGGGATAACGGAAACAATTCCCAAGCTCTTAGCGATGCTGAAATCGGCGAAGGTAGAAATCAAGAAAAAGCATCAAGTGTTGATGGTTGACAAGACCACTAGTTTCTAGTAAAAGGGCAAGGGAAAGAAAGGGAACTTCAAGAAGAATGGAAAGCAATTTGCCACTCCCATGAAGAAGCCCAAAGCTAGACCCAAGCCTGAAACTGAGTGCTTCTACTGCAAAGTTAATGGTCACTAGAAGTGGAACAGTTCTAGATACTTGGTGGATAAGAAGGATGGCAAAGTGAACAAAGGTATATTTGATATACATGTTATTGATGTGTACTTTACTAGTGTTTATAGCAACCCTTCGGTATTTAATACTAGTTCAGTTGCTAAGAGTAGTAACTCGAAACGGGAGTTGCAAAATAAACAGAGACTAGTTAAGGGCGAGGTGATGATGTGTGTTGGAAGTGATTCCAAGGTTGATAAGATCACCATCGCACACTCCCTTTACCTTCGGGATTAGTGTTGAACCTAAAATAAATGTTATTTAGTGTTTGCGTTGAGCATGAAAATGATTGGATCATGTTTATTGCAATACGGTTATTCATTCAAGTCAAAGAATAATTGTTGTTCTATTTACATGAATAAAACCTTCCATGGTCATACACTCAATATAAATGGTTTATTGAATCTCGATCGTAGTGATACACATATTCATAAATATTGAAGCCAAAAGATGCAAAGTTAATAATGATAGTGCAACTTATTTGTGGCACTGCCGTTTAGGTCATATTGGTGTAAAGCGCATGAAGAAACTCCATGCTGATGGGATTTTGGAATCACTTGATTATGAATCATTTGATGCTTGCGAACCATGCCTCATGGGCAAGATGACTAAGACTCCATTTTTCGGAACAATGGAGCATGCAACTGACTTATTGGAAATAATACATACTGATGTATGCGGTCCGATGAGTGTTGAGGCTCGCGGCGGGTATCGTTATTTTCTGATCTACAGATGATTTGAGCAGATATGGGTATATCTACTTGATGAAACATAAGTCTGAAACATTTGAAAAGTTCAAAGAATTTCAGAGTGAAGTAGAAGATCATCGTAATAAGAAAATAAAGTTTCTACGATCTAACCGTGGAGGTGAATATTTGAGTTATGAGTTTGGTATTCATTTAAAACAATGTGGAATAGTTTCGCAACTCACGCCACCTGGAACACCACAGCGAAATGGTGTGTCCGAACATCGTAACCGTACTTTATTAGATATGGTCGATCTATGATGTCTCTTACCGATTTACCACTATCGTTTTGAGGTTATGAATTAAGGACAGCTACATTCACATTAAATAGGGCACCGTCTAAATCCGTTGAGACGACGCCGTATGAACTATGGTTTGGCAAAAAACCTAAGTTGTCATTTCTTAAAGTTTGGGGTTGCGATGCTTATGTGAAAAAGTTTCAGCCTGATAAGCTCGAACCCAAATCGGAGAAGTGCATCTTCATAGGATACCCAAAAGAAAATGTTGGGTACACCTTCTATCACAGATCCGAAGGCAAGACATTCGTTGCTAAGAATAGATCCTTTCTAGAGAAGGAGTTTCTCTCGAAAGAAGTGAGTGGGAGGAAAGTAGAACTTGATGAGGTAATTGTACCTTCTCCCGAATTGGAAAGTAGTTCATCACAGAAATCACTTCCAGTGATTCCTACACCAATTAGTGAGGAAACTAATGATGATGATCATGAAAATTCATATCAAGTTACTACCGAACCTCGTAGGTCAACCAGAGTAAGATCCGCACCAGAGTGGTATGGTAATCCTGTTCTGGAAATCATGTTACTAGACCATGACGAACCTACGAACTATGAGGAAGTGATGATGAGCCTAGATTCCGCGAAATGGCTTAAGGCCATAAAATCTGAGATAGGATCCATGTATGAGAACAAAGTATGGACTTTGGTTGACTTGTCCGATGATCGGCAATCCATAGAGAATAAATGGATCTTCAAGAGGAAGACGGACGGTGATGGTAGTGTTACTATCTACAAAGCTCGACTTGTCGCAAAAGGTTTTTGACAAGTTCAAGGTGTTGACTATGATGAGATTTTCTCACTCGTATCGATGCTTAAGTTTGTCCGAATCATGTTAGCAATTGCCGCATTTTATGAAATCTGGCAAAATGGAAATCAAAACTGCATTCCTTAATGGATTTATTAAAGAAGAGTTGTATATGATGCAACCAGAAGGTTTTGTCAATCCTAAAGGTGCTAACAAAATGTGCAACCTCCAGCGATCCATCTATGGACTGGTGCAAGCATCTCGGAGTTGGAATATACGCTTTGATGGGTTGATCAAAGCATATAGTTTTATACAGACTTGCGGTGAAGCCTGTATTTACAAGAAAGTGAGTGGGAGCAATACAACTTTTCTGATAAGTATATGTGAATGACATATTGTTGATCGAAAATGATGTAGAATTTTTCTGGAAAGCATAAAGGAGTGTTTGAAAGGAGTCTTTTCAAACAAAGACCTCAGTGAAGCTACTTACATATTGAGCATCAAGATCTATAGAGATAGATCAAGACGCTTGATAAGTTTTTTCAGTGAGTACATACCCTGGCAAGATTTTGAAGTAGTTCAAAATGGAACAGTCAAAGAAGAAGTTCTTGCCCGTGTTGCAAGGTGTGAAGTTGACTAAGACTCAACGCACGACCACGGCAGAAGATAGAGAGAGAATGAAAGTCATTCCCTATGCCTCGGCCATAGGTTCTATAAAGTATGCCATGATGTGTACCAGACCTATTGTATACCCTGCCCTGAGTTTGGCAAGGGAGTGCAATTTTGATCTAGGAGTAGATCACTGGACAGCGGTCAAAATTATCCTTAGAGGACTAAGGAACTATTTCTCGGTTATGGAGGTGATAAAGAGTTCATCGTAAAAAGTTACGTCGATGCAAGCTTTGACACCGATCTGGATGACTCTAGGTCACAATCCTGATACATATTGAAAGTGGGAGCAATTAGCTAAAGTAGCTCTGTGTAGAGCATTGTAGACATAGAAATTTGCAAAACACACACGGATCTGAATGTGGCAGACCCGCTGACTAAACTTCTCTCACAAGCAAAACATGATCACACCTTAAGTACTCTTTGGGTGTTAATCACATAGCGATGTGAACTAGATTATTGACTCTAGTAAACCCTTTGGGTGTTGGTCACATGACGATGTGAACTATGGGTGTTAATCACATGGTGATGTGAACTATTGGTGTTAAATCACATGGCGATGTGAACTATTGACTCTAGTGCAAGTGGGAGACTGAAGGAATATACCCTAGAGGCAATAATAAAGTTATTATTTATTTCCTTATTTCATGATAAATGTTTATTATTCATGCTAG
This sequence comes from Triticum aestivum, assembly GCF_018294505.1. Lineage (NCBI taxonomy): Eukaryota > Viridiplantae > Streptophyta > Magnoliopsida > Poales > Poaceae > Triticum > Triticum aestivum. The sequence goes on from NC_057811.1 coordinate 148,630,798, forward strand.
AATTGTATTAACCGGAAACTTAGTACATGTGTGAATACATACACAAACAGAGTGTCACTAGTATGCCTCTACTTGACTAGCTCGTTAATCAAAGATGGTTAAGTTTCCTAGCCATAGACATGAGTTGTCATTTGATGAACGGGATCACATCATTAGAGAATGATGTGATTGAAAAGACCCATCCGTTAGCTTAGCATTATGATCGTTGAGTTTTATTGCTATTGCTTTCTTCATGACTTATAAACGTTCCTCTGACTATGAGATTATGCAACTCCCGAATACCGGAGGAACACTTAGTGTGCTATCAAACGTCACAACATAACTGGGTGATTATAAAGATGCTCTACAGGTGTCTCCGATGGTGTTTGTTGAGTTGGCATAGATCGAGATTAGTATTTGTCACTCCGATTGTCGGAGAGGTATCTCTGGGCCCTCTCGGTAATGCACATCACTATAAGCCTTGCAAGCAATGTGACTAATGAGTTAGTTGCAGGATGATGCATTAGGGGACAAGTAAAGAGACTTGCCGGTAACAAGATTGAACTAGGTATTGAGATACGACGATCGAATCTCGGGCAAGTAACATACCGATGACAAAGGGAACAACGTATGTTGTTATGCGGTTTGACCGATAAAGATCTTCATAGAATATTGATGTCTACTACGCAACCTTCTTCTTGTAGACGTTGTTGGGCCTCCAAGTGCAGAGGTTTGTAGGACATTAGCAAATTTCCCTCAAGTGGATGACCTAAGGTTTATCAATCCGTGGGAGGCGTAGGTTGAAGATGGTCTCTCTCAAACAACCCTGCAACCAAATAACAAAAAGTCTCTTGTGTCCCCAACACACCCAATACAATGGTAAATTGTATAGGTGCACTAGTTCGGCGAAGAGATGGTGATACAAGTGCAATATGGATGGTAGATGTAGGTTTTTGTAATCTGAAATTATAAAAACAGCAAGGTAACTAATGATAAAAGTGAGCACAAAGGTATTGCAATGCTAGGAAACAAGGCCTAGGGTTCATACTTTCACTAGTGCAAGTTCTCTCAACAATAATAACATAATTGGATCATATAACTATCCCTCAACATGCAACAATGAGTCACTCCAAAGTCACTAATAGCGGAGGACAAACGAAGAGATTATGGTAGGGTACGAAACCACCTCAAGGTTATTCTTTCTGATCGATCTATTCAAGAGTTCGTACTAGAATAACACCTTAAGACACAAATCAACCAAAACCCTAATGTCACCTAGATACTCCAATGTCACCTCAAGTATCCGTGGGTATGATTATACGATATGCATCACACAATCTCAGATTAATCTATTCAACCAATAGAAAGAACTTCAAAGAGTGCCCCAAAGTTTCTACCGGAGAGTCAAGACGAAAACGTGTGCCAACCCCTATGCATAAGTTCACGAGGTCACGGAACCCGCAAGTTGATCACCAAAACATACATCAAGTAGATCACGTGATATCCCATTGTCACCACAGATAAGCACATGCAAGACATACATCAAGTGTTGTCAAATCCTTAAAGACTCAATTCGATAAGATAACTTCAGAGGGAAGACTCAATCCATTACAAGAGAGTAGAGGGGGAGAAACATCATAAGATCCAACTATAATAGCAAAGCTCGCAATACATCAAGATCGTGCCAAATCAAGAACACGAGAGAGAGAGAGAGAGAGAGATCAAACACATAGCTACTGGTACATACCCTCAGCCCCGAGGGTGAACTACTCCCTCCTCGTCATGGAGAGCGCTGGGATGATGAAGATGGCCACCGGTGAGGGTTCCCCCCTCCGGCAGGGTGCCGGAACAGGGTCCCGATTGGTTTTTCATGGCTACAAAGGCTTGCGGCGGCGTAACTCCCGATCTATTGTGTTCCCCGATGTTTTTAGGGTATATGGACATATATAGGCGAAAGAAGTCGGTCAGGGGAGCCACGAGGGGCCCACGAGGGTGGGGGCGCGCCCAGGGGGTAGGGCGCTCCTCCCTGCCTTGTGGCTTCCTCGAAGCTTCCCTGACGTCTACTCCAAGTCTCCTGGATTGCTTCCATTCCAAAAATAACTCTCCCGAAGGTTTCATTCCGTTTGGACTCCATTTGATATTCCTTTTCTTCGAAACACTGAAATAGGCAAGAAAACAACAATTTGGTATGGGCCTCCGGTTAATAGGTTAGTCCCAAAAATAATATAAAAGTGTTTAGTAAAGCCCATAAACATCCAAAACAGATAATATAATAGCATGAATACTTCATAAGTTATAGATACGTTGGAGACGTATCAAATATGTAGGAGCCAATATGAGCATCCAGGTTCCGCTATTGGTTATTGACCGGAGATGTGTCTCGGCCATGTCTACATAGTTCTCGAACCCGTAGGGTCCGCACGCTTAACGTTCGATGACGATTTGTATTATGAGTTATGTGATTTGATGTACCGAAGGTTGTTCGGAGTCCCGGATGAGATCATGGACATGAGGAGGAGTCTCGAAATGGTCGAGACATAAAGATTGATATATTGGAAGGTTATATTCGGACACCGGAAAGGTTCCGAAGTGTATCGGGCATTTTTCGGAGTACCAGGAGGTTACCGGAACCCCCCAGGGAGTCTATGGGCCTTATTGGGCCATAGTGCAGAAAGAGGGCAGCAAGCAAGGTGTGGTGCGCGCCCCCCTAGGCCCAAACCGAATTGGTTTAGGGTTTGGGGGGCGGCCCCCTCTTTCCTTCTCCCCTCCTCCTCTTTCCTCCTCCTAGTAGGAATAGGAAAGGGGGGGCCAAACCTACTTGGAGTAGGATTGCCCCCCCCTTGGCGCGCGCCTCCTCCTAGGCCAAACTTCTCCTCCCTCCCTCCTTTATATACATGGGGAGGGGGCACCCCAAAGACACACCAAGATTTGTCTTAGCCGTGTGCGGTGCCCCCCTCCATAGTTACACACCTCGGTCATATCGTCGTAGTGCTTAGGCGAAGCCCTGCGCCGGTAACTTCATCATCACCGTCACCACGCTGTCGTGCTGACGGAACTCTCCCTCGGCCTCAACTGGATCAAGAGCTTGAGGGACGTCATCGAGCTGAACGTGTGCTGAACGCGGAGGTGCCGTACGTTCGGTACTTGGATCGGTTGGATCGCGAAGACGTTCGACTACATCAACCACATTACTAAACGCTTCCGCTTTCGGTCTACAAGGGTACGTGGACACACTCTCCCCGCTCGTTTCTATGCTTCTCCTAGATAGATCTTGCGTGATCGTAGACAAAATTTTTGAAATACTACGTTCCCCAACACGTACACCTATATAAGGGGAGGTAGGGGCCTCCCAAGTTGGCATCCAAAATATCTCAAGATCTCATACGAGACACCAATCAATACAATCAGACATGCTGGATATATGGTATTACCTCCACCACGAGGGCCTAAACCTGGGTAAAAATCCATGGACTTGATGGACTCTGTCCTTGATGTCATCGATTTATAACATGACTGCATTCGATTTACGCATGGCGCACTCGATTTAGCCATCGAATCTACCTCTCGGCTTCAATTTGGAACTCGATTTAGGCATATTTGATTAGGGATCTAAGTGGTTCGAACGGGGTTGAGTAGGATTTTCACTCGCGGCAGTATAATCGAGCTTATACATCCATTGAAATCCAACCCAACAAGCTTAGAACCTAGCCGCAGCGAGCCTGGAGGATCTTGATACGTCTTCAATGAATCTATAATTTTTGTATTGTTCCATGCTATTATAGTATCAATCTTGAATGTTTTATATAACATTTTGTGGTATTTTATATCATTTTTTAGGCTAACCTATTAACCCAGTGCCAAGTGCCAGTTTTTGTTTTCTGTTTGTTTTTGGTTTTCTTGGAAATCAGTACCAAACGGAGTCCAAACGCTATGAAACTTTTTGATGATTTTTTCTGGACTAAAGAGACCCTAGAAGCTTCGAGAGGAGACCAGACGAGAAGCAAGGAGACGGCAAGGCAACAAGGCACGCCCTGATGCCTTGTGGGCTCCTCGTGGCTCCGTCTGACCTAACTCCACCTCTATAAATTCTCTAAAATCGGGAAACCAATAGAGAGCCACCCAAAAAACTTTTTTCACCGCCGCAAGTTTCTGTTCTTCCGCGATCCTATCTAGAGGCCTTTTCCGGTACTCTTCCGAAGGGGGGATCGATCATAGAGGGCTTCTAGATCATCCTTGCTGCTCTCCGATGATGCATGAATAGTTCACCACAGACTTACGGGTCCATAGCTAGTAGCTAGATGGCTTCTTCTCTCTCTTTGATCTTCAATGCAATGTTCTCCTCGATATTCTTGGAGTTCTATCCAATATAATATTCTTTTGCGCTGTGTTTGTTGGGATCCGATGGATTGTGGATTTATGATCTGAATATTTATGAATATTAATTGAGTCTTCTCTGAACTCTTTTATGCATGATTGTTATAGCTTTGTATTTCTCTCTGATCTGTCTGTTTGGTTTGGCCAACTAGATTGATTTATCTTCAGTGGGAGAGGTGTTTTGTAGTGGGTTCAATCTCACGGTGCTTTATATCCCAGTAAGTAGGGGACAAGACACGTATTTGTATTGTTGCCATTAAGGATAAAACAACGGGGTTTATTCATATTGATTGTGTTTACTCTGTCTACATCATGCCATCTTGCTTAAGGCATTACTCTGTTTTATACTTAATATCCGAGATGCATGCTGGATAGCAGTTGATGGGTGGAGTAATAGTAGTAGATACAGGAAGGAGTCGGTCTACTTGTCTCGGACGTGATGCCTATATACATGATCATTACCTTGAATATCGTCATAACTATGCATTTTTCTATCAATTTCCCAACAGTAATTTGTTTACCCACCATATGCTATGTGTTCGAGAGAGAAGCCTCTAGTGAAAACTATGGCCCCCGGGTCTACTTTTATCATATATAAAAACACAAAAATACCTTGCTGTAATTTTCTATTTTATTTTATCTTTATAATTTATCTATCTACCACTATGAGATTTCTTCCTTGCGGGTAACCACCAAGGGATTGACAACCCACTTGTTTGCGTTGGGTGTAAGTATTTGCTTTTGAGTGTGCAGGTGCTGTTCACGAGGCTTTGTGTGATTCTCCTACTGGATTGATGACCTTGGTTCTTAACTGAGGGAAATACTTATCTCTATTGTACTGCGTCATCCTCTCCTCTTCGAGGAAATCCCAACGTAACTCACAAGTAGAAAATCCCTGACCACAAGGGCATTTCATGGCAGCCTAGCTGAGGATCCCTGACCACCATCTCCACGGCTTCAGCATTATCAGCATCCTCATCCTCGTTGTCATCCAGAAGGATGGTGGTCGGCACCACAACATCGACCGCCTGGTCAGCAGGAGTCCTGATAGACATGTACTTGGCCCACCTAGCTCTCTGACCTGGATCAGCCGATTCAGCCTCATTCTTCACCACAGTAGTATGTCATGTGACATAGCGCCTTTCGTTGGATCATGTATCATCCTCTTCAATTCCGTCTTCGCCGCCTTCAACAGCACAACGTCTGCCTCTTTATGCAGCTCGCCCACGCTCTTGAACCAAGAGCACACCTCCATTGACTTCACGAACTTCATGTTGTCACTGAGCGAGCACCCAAGGATGAATGCCCTCCATCCAGGATTGTTGGGGAAGAGGCTGGGAAAGGGGGAGGGGTTCGTGTCAGTGGAGCGGTGGTGAGACACACACACACACACAGGGGGGAGGGGGAGAGAGTTGTGGAAGAGGAGACGGTAGAAGACAGAGAGAGATGAGTTGAAGATGTAGTGTGGTGGTAGATAAGTAGGGGCTTTGGAGGTTCAAGCAGTAGGTAGGTGGTTGACATGAATGAATGCTTAAGATGAAGTGTAATAGATTTTTTGCATACTTCCATTGATGTTGTTCGTATGTGGATTACATTTTGTCCCTCCATTCACCTCAGGTTCTTATATTCGATGCAGATCGACAATGGTGCTTCGAGGAACTCCTCCGAGGGCTAGGAGGCTGTGACTGACAAGAAGGGCAAGGAGGTGGTCGAGCTCGACAGCGCTCCCAAGAGGCCAAAGAACTATGACCATGTCCATGAGGATGCCGACCCAAGCCACTTCTACATGATCATCCTTGTACCCCAAGCTGGAGTGTCTTCCAGTGACTATCGAGTTCACCAAAGCACTTGATCGTCGTCCCAGAGGAATTCATGCTAACAACAAGGATCGGTTACGCTTGGAGGGTGACGGTCCGAACACTGCATCTGCCTAGAACAGAGCTGCAACCAAATACAATGTGTGCGTTTCTACTAAGCCATGTTGGAGGGGATGCAAGCAAACAACAGAACATGTGTTTTTTGCCCGTTTTCACTCAGCCGGGCTGAGTCAGGCTACATATGTAAAGTGCCCAAAATCTATGCATTCTACCAAATGCGCCCTTGGTGCACCTCCCACAGGCCACGATCTCACCGACGGAATGACTTCCACAACCTCGTAATCTTGTGCCCAGTAGTTAAGGCATCTCCAAGGGAGACCCTTGAAGCTCCGGTATATGTCTGGGTTGTAATGTCTGAACCGCTTGTAGCAACTTTTGTCATTTAATGGAGACTCCATCGATCCGCGAAGTTGTCCGGATGTCCGTTTTCCGACAAAACCAAGACAAACATGGGGGTTATACCGGTGTCCGAACATCCACTTGACCAACAAAAAGCCACCACGTGACCCTCCTCTCTTTTCTCTCTCCGCACATGCATAGTCCCCTCCTCTCTCTCTCCTTCCAACCGGATAAATAAGGATTAATTCGTGACAAGGGTTGAATGTCTCTCTCCCGCATCATACCCGTGGACCATGTGCGGACATAAAAACGGACAAATACCGGAGCTATTTGCCGTCTCCCTTGAGATGCCCTTAGTTCTTTTGTAAGACCGTGTGCCCTACAACCGTGGATGGGTTTCTTTACCCTCTCTTCTTTCAATATTTGATCCGCATGCTTGTGCTTATTTTAGAAGAGAAAAATCATGATAGGAGCAAATATACTGCTCAGAAATGCTTATTTTAGAGGAGAAAAATCATGATAAGAGCAAATATACTGCTCAGAGATACGGTACATAAAGAGTTAATTAAGGTAAAACGAGGCGATATTATATTGTCAAAGTTTCGAAGTGTTGAGATCGCGCGAAACATGTCCTAGCTAGTCTGTTATAAGTAGTTTATCCAACCTGCAGGCTTCAGAGCTAGCATGCCTCGGCGGCGGCAACAGCGTAGCTTCGACTAGGTCCTGCCGGCCGGATGAAGACGTGGGCGTCACAGCGAGACACGGCCGACGCGCCCGGCCTACCGTTAGGACTTAGTAACGCGAGCATGTACGAAGCTACGAGAAACTGGCGTTGCGACGACGATGGTCCTCCTCCGTGGTCGTCACGATCTCCTCTAGGTCGTCGGCCCGCTGCGGCGGCGGCGCGGTGGGCGTGCTGGAGCTACCGGCGCGCTGCTCCGTCGCCCTCGCCTGCGCCGCGGCCTCCTCGGTTGCGGGGCCACGTCCGCTGTGCCGCTTCTTGTTGAGAAACGGGATCCGGAGGTGCGAGTGCGGGTGTTGGTGCGGGTGCGGGTTCGGATGAGCCGGCAGCGACGTCGCCTTCTTCTTCACGTCCGTCGCCCAGCTGTGCACGGACACGTGTACGTGCTCGCCGAACGCCTGCAGCTTGATGTCGCCGCCCATCTGATATGATCGACCATCCATAACGATATTACGACCAGCTACTAGCTAAGCAATCAAGCAGTGTTCTTGGTGAAATTAATGGTGTAACGAGAGCGTACGTGGGTGACAATGGCGTACAGCGGCAGGGTGCTGTAGCTGCAGAGCACCTGAACGATGATGCTGAATATTTGACACAGAAAAAGAATTGTCCGTTAGTTGCCGTAGCTAACGGGAAAAAGATAGTGGAGGTTTTGTACTAACCCAATAGCAAGTCTGGGGAGTGCATATGATCTGTTCTCCATGATGCATGAATCGAACCCATATGTTGCCTGCAAACGTACCAGTCAGATATCCCCATGCTTCTTTAATTGTATGCATTTAGTACAGACTGCAGACTAAAGGCAGTTAGTAATTTCAGGACATACCAGGACCCAGAAGAAAAATGCCATCTCAAAGGAGTTCTGGAACAAGATGAAATGGATCAGATGGAGGACGGCCCTAGGGTGGCTAAACCAAAAGTGCTCCTTGCATGGCTTCGTCCATGGGTTTCCTGATGCTTCATCAGAACAATCCGCTGCTTCTTGAGCCAATCGAGTGCTGATGTACTCCAGCTTAGTGCCAACAATAAGCAGAAGCTGCAGGTTTATTTACCCAGAGCAGTAAGAAACTCTTCCATGGAGGTAACTGGAGAATGTATTTACTAGAGTGCCATGGATTTGTTAAGGTACTTACAATCAAGGGCAAGAAAGACAGCCAGAAGTATGTGTGCCACCCTGCATTGACAGTAGATCAAGAACTAACAGTGAGAAAGAAAAAAAAAAGCATGCTAGTTCAAACAATTCCAACACAAACTACTTGTTAAGTTGTTATTGTGGTTCTGAGTTGTTCTAATCAAGTAGCATAACTTGCGCTGCCGGACATGACGATCACAAACATGGTTAAAAGTCTAAATTGTGTTGTTCTCCTAGGATCTGTGTATCTTTGGGCAAACAAATATACGAGGGGACTTTTCTCAGTTTAGGAGTTACCATTTATATTCAGCAGCAGGAAGACGATAACGAAAAGCCATAGGTACCAGCTGCATGCATGTGAGCATCATTAGGTAAACCAAACTAATTTTATTTATGCAATCCAAGTTGGAACTTTACCCAATACTAACCTGATTCCAACTACTTCTTTGAAATCATGCTCAAGGGCACGAACCATGTACTTGTGGAAATCAAAGTCTGGGCGATTTGGGTAGTGCCGCTGGGAGGGGGGAATGGCAAGTATCCTATTAGTTCAGTAGGAAAACCAGGACACTCATGATTGTGCAGAAGTCACTGAACAGTACGTCTTAGTATCTTACCAGAACAAAAGCTGATCTGAGTACTTGATAATCTGGTTTACCGACAGAATTATAAAACTGCTTGAAGAATGCAATCTGAAATCATATGGGAATAAAACCTTTGAAATCATCATAAATATAATATACCGAGTTCAAAATTTGAATTTGGGGAAATTTTGTAACTGAAAGAATGCCTCATATAGCACAGAAATATTGCAATAACTATGCAGAGGCTATGATACTCGGCCATAATAAATGTTTTACTGTGGTCAGTTCATTGCAGTTAAGGCTATATTAGTGTTTGGTTTGGTCATGATATTCTTGTTGCAGAGAGACCTGAAATAACAAAACGAAGTGCAACACCACACTGCACTTCATGCACATGCTATGAGAATATCGTCATGTCATAGTAGCTTTCCAGATCATTGTTATCCTTAGCTGACAATGAACCATCTTCAAGTGTTCTACTCACGTTTTGCAAATAAAAATTTGACCACACATTGAATATTCCGTAACGTGCTGGGATGCCTTCCCCTATTTAATTTCATATATGCAGCCATGGCGTTTAAGATGTAAAATATGATTTGTTAGCACGTTTCTCTTGCGAAAATAAATTGATAACCCCTTAAAAGCAGCTTAAGTTTACTTGGGTAAACCCAAATAATTCTCATGCAATTGTCATTTGTATTACGAATTAAGGATTTACAATTGACTTTATAACAAAAGAGAAGCATAAGTGCATAATAAGAGGGTTATATTACTTACAATCCATCTTACAGCAGATGGTTTCATCCAGCCTGGCCTCTTTTCACGCTCGTTGAGTCTTCCTTGTTGAATTTCTTTCTCCCATTTATTCCATGTTCTCATCTACAAGAGCTTACCCTAAATTTGTTACCTTCACTATCATGTCGCGTGAACTACGTATTCATCCCCAGTAATAGTTATACCTTAGCTCCACCAAGTAACAGCGTTGTAACACAGAACAAAACATGCACCACACCAAGTACAAAGATAAAGATGTGCAGCTGATGCAGAGCCTCTTCAGATAGCATGGGAACTTCACCCTGCATAAGGACAAGAATGATGTTTCAGAATGACCAATCTGGCAAATATTCTTTGCGATTCTTGGGACAGGCAATGTCTAGCAATTACCATTAAACAGAAGTGATTATGTTTTGCTAGTCAGAATACTACATCAGCAGTACTATCAAAGGAAAACAGTATTCACTGAAGCTACAAGCAGATATTTAGGTAATAATGAACCACACTAAACTTGAAGACAGCACTATCTTCACAGTTCATGGTCTACCTTTCTCTTGCAGAGTTTGGCAGCATCTTCTCTGGCTTTGGACTCTTCAATGCATGGAAGCATGATTCGTGCAGCGCTCTCCGGGATGCAAATGCGATTGATGAGATTTTGACAGACGCTTAGTAGGAAGGAAATGAAACCCAGAATCATCAACTCTGCACAAGTAACCAATAAATAGATTAGGCAAGACGAACAAACAGTTTTATACAGCAGGAATGAACTGGTACGAGACATTCTGCTTTGTGTGTCATGGAAACTTTTGTTGGTTGGTATCTGATGTTACTCTCCATATTTATTACAATCAGTTCAGCCATTGCAATTTTAATCAGGAAACAAGTAGCACATATACAGATCATCAGAAGATCTGTATCTTCAGGTTCTAGCAGCCATGGTGCTTGAGATAATTGATGAGGTAAAATTTTGCTGTGATATCGAAAAGATAAAAGGAAGTTATGCAGCAATCTAACTAAATCCGAGGATAATGCTACCTTCTTTGACTCTCTGCAAGGCTGAGAATAGTGCTTCTTGCCCATTGAATTTGAGCACCTGCAGAGAGAAAGGTTTCTTATTAGCATATCATCGAAAACTTCAACAGGAAGACTAAATATGCTTTAGAAACGTAACAGAGATTATAACAGGAATGGGAAGCAGATAGGTAGGGAGGGAGCAGGTCGGGGTGCGCCGTGCCTTGCCGAGACGGTGGAGCAGGCGCTCGGCGGCGAGGGAGATGGCGACGATGACGAGGCAGACGGAGGCGACCACCCACGTCGGCGTGAGCGCCAGCGACTGCGCCTCCTCCTCCTGCCCCATCTCCTCCTCCTTCTCCTCTCCCGCCTTGCCGAGCCGAAGCCGCTACCCGCACCATGTGGCTGATATAGGAGGAGGCAGGCACGCCGGTGGTGGGGAATCACGGCACTGCAGCAGCGACCTGCGCGGCGGCCCACTCCACGGGCCGGTCCTGCGGCGGGGACAGCGCCCCCGGGGGTCCCGCGAGCGCCCTTTGTCCCGGCGCGGCGCGGGCTGGGCGCCGCACGTGACCGTGCGCCCGGCCTCTCGACTCCCGTCGCTGTCGTCCCCCGCGAGGCGCCAGGCCTCGCTTCGCTTTCGAGTTTTGTTCCCGCCTGTGGAACTCGTGAGCGGCCGGCGCGTTTCGGGACTTCGACGGCGAGAGCAGGAAGAAGACGCCAAAGGAAAAAAAAAGGAACGATGCGCGCACGTGTCCCGTCAGGTATCAAAATGTTTGGACGGGAATCGCCTTCGTGGTGATAGATGGATGGATGGATGGAGGCAGTGAACCGTCGACGAATTCTGTGGCTCCTGTGACGTTGCCTTTGTGTACGTCAGGCCATGAAAACCTAGATTTGTGGTAACTTTTACCTTACTATATGTTCCGACTGGATTAGTTGCTTCTAGTTTGGATCTGGTTGGTTTTTAAGATTACAGAGTTGAACTGGTTTTATTTGTTGAGCTTTCCAAAATGTCGCCGATATAGCGAAGTGAGCATAGCTTAAATGGTTAGTTTACTATATTTAATACATTGCTCTTTTTTTTGAATTCATTTAGACTTTTCGACAATGTTTCTTTAGTGGGAGACGAAATTCTCGTTGATTATTAGATGCCTGTGGAGACTTCGTCAATTTTAATATTTATTGACTCAGTCTTTCAAAAGAGTTCCCACGAGTAGGGTGAATATTTTTTATTCGGGGGAAAGCATAACATTTAATCAACCAGGGCCTTACAATCGTTTGAAATGATAATACTAATCTCCTATGGGGAGTTTGCTAACCAACAAGCAGTGCGTTGGTGACTACGACCTAGAGCTGCCATAGCATGAGCAGCATTATTTTGTGATCTACAAATTTTCCGGAAATGTACAGGTCGCTCTTCGCCATCTCAGCGATCTCAGTCACCTGATACATGTTACTAGAGCGCTCTGTAGGACAGCTTGATGATTTCGGAGCAATCCGTTTCCACCTGAAGCGGTAGTTGAGTCCAGTGTAGCGCCAGTCGTAGGCCCTCGTCACACGCTGCAAGCTCAGCCTCAAGAGCACCCGAGCAGTTCAAGAGCGACCTGCAAGCCGCATAAATTACTGTACCTTTGTGGTCTCTGAGTATCATTCCAGCGCCCGCTGTTCCATCCGCTTGGACGAAGGATCCGTCGATGTTTAGCTTGGCAACACCACATGGTGGGGGAATCCAATTTACAATCTTCACTAGGGTCGTCCTAGCTCCCTTATGACTTGCCTGGCCTGAGAAAATAACAGCCTGTTTACCCTTCAACACATTCACCTCCTAGTGTTGTTTAATCAGTAGCAACGATTCCATATAGCTGCATAGGAATTTCTTCAAGGCCTCAACCGGGATGATTGGCTTGTTATGGGTAAGCTCATTGCGGACATGCCATATACGCCATAATAACATGAGGAACAACATCCTTTGTGTCTCATTGAGCTGCTGAATACACAACAGCAACCATTCTGGTTCTGTACCTTCGAGAAGGTCATCAGCTGGAAGGTCCCAGACCAATCTCATGACAGTCCATAAGTTACAAGCATGTGGGCATCGAACCAGCGCATGAAAATTTGACTCTGTTTCCTAACCGCATATGGTACAAATCCCATCATGCTCCAATTGTCTACGTCGTTTATTTTCCTTTGTAGCCAACGCCCCCCTTGCTGCCTTCCATGCAAACACACACACCTTTGGAGGAGCACCACAACTCCACAACATTTTCCACGCCGGTCTTGACCCATCTGGTCGTACACTTGATTCACCTACACCCTGCACATCCATAACTCTATCACGAGCCATGTTATAAGCCGACTTGACAGAGAAAATTCCGTGCTTATCCGGGTACCAGGCAATACAGTCATCGTTCATTCTTCTCGAGGCCTTGACTTTCAGAATCTCATCTACGTCAACCTGGAAAAAATGATGCCTGGGTAATGGAACATTCCATGCTCCATCAGCCACCAAAAAATCTGCAACCCATTTAAGTCTGCATCTACGCTTGGGAGTGATCGGCCTATAGGTCGGTCCTCTAGGGATCCAGGGATCTCTCCAAGCACGGATACTTGCCCCATTCCCTACCCGCCATATGTACCCTTGTTTGACCAGCTCGAGTCCATGCTCAATAGCCTGCCAAGTTGTTGATCTGTTACCTGTAAACACAGTATCAGTAATGACACCCTCGGGGTGAATGTTGCCCATATACAAAGAAAGTGATATGCAAACTTTCACTGAGATGTTGAATGCAAAAGGTTCTTTTCAGCTAAGATTTTGATGTTCGGCTAGTGAAAAAGGCATACCCCTACTTGGAGCAGATTTTCTAGGACACATCCCGCGTGAACAATTTTTCTAGAGCATATCCATAACCAGCCAAATTTTGAGTGACGGGTCAAGAATTCTATCCTCTTTGCTCCACATATGTGATTGTCATGTCGGTATATGCAAATCGACTGCTCATCCCTTCACTCCACATGGTTCCCTCCTATAGATTTTTAAACGTCACAGTTGCACAATGAGACATATTCAAGGCATACTTAACAACAAGAGTGCAATTCTTAAGATGTGTTTTAAGATAATTTCTCTTATAAAAGATGAGTTTGAATTTATTTTTCATAAACATTCAAATTTGAAAAGCAAGTATGAAACGAAATTGAAGGAAACACCAACTTACAAAAGCAAAGATTCAAAATCCTTGTAGTCTGCTCACATCCAAGCTAGCATTGGTCGCAATGGCGCAACTGCCGAATTAGTTCAAATAAGTTTATATGGCCAAGACAGTGTTCAAGAACTAGGAGAAATACCATACTTGAAAGTACCGATTACAAAGTGAGTGGTGGTTCCAAACACAAAAAGGTACCGCCTTTTCTTCAAAGACAGAATATATAAGAAGTACTGATAAAAACAGTTGCTCAATTGTATTATTTCAAATATAGCAGATCTTGGAATGAGAATTTGTATAAAAGCGCTATGCCATAGCCGCAGTTCTGAGCAACTGAAAATGGGTTTGATCTATGAGTATGAACAACCCTAAGGTTAGAGAAACACATACAAAGATTGGTAAGGAAGTGGATTTTAGATAACTTTGGCTTAGGATCTATTCTTGTAGTTCATACCAAAGTACTTGCTTGAGCCCATCTTTGTAGTGCGGTTGTCCTATATTCAATGTGAATCTTGGATGACTAAAAAATACATGCTAAAATCTTGAGGATGACAATAACTAGAAAAGTTGTTTGTGGGGCCACCGATGATCTTCACATATAGCCGAGCACATGTATGGTTGTACATGAAAAATAGTTCTAAGTTCTAACCCCTGAAATAAACTAATTGAAATCATTAATCCTCTCAAGTGATTTTCATAAATCATCAAACTCGCTAGGGTATAATAAATATGCACTTTCAACTCTTTAGACATATATTATTAAGAAATTACATGAACTTGGATCAGGATGTGTTTGATGGCACATGAAAAATAAAGGATTGTTACTAGAGGTTTAAGTGGATGACTCTTTTTGCCTCCAAAGTAGTATTCAAGGAATTCTTATGAAAATTTGTAAGGATTCTAATCTTGTAAGTCAAACGACAAATGTAGTGAAATTACATAAGAATTCCTTACAAAATCACATGGAATTCCTTGAATCAATGAGGCCATAAATGTGCTAGGACTATTTATGAAGTTTCATAATTGTTTAAATTTCTCTGGAAACTTTCAATTTTCAGTTGGGATTCAATCAAATGGTAGTTCGAATTTTGAATTTTGATTCTAACGCGGCCTGATTCATGATAGCAGGGTTTGGTGACACTAAAGCGATAGTTTTCATGCATGTGGCCTCATGAGTGGGACCAGTCAAGAATCATTGGTACGAACTGTTGAGTATATGTGTTATGTGCATATTGTGTATTGGGCCCGCCTCCTAGTTCTTTGTATAGTTGAGGTCTGTGGCCCACCTTTGTACATCATATATACGTGCCTATGCACGAGAGCAATACTACGTGCAATTCCCACAACATACATGGTATCAGTTTTTAGGTTCTAACCCTAGTCTTCCATTGCCGCCGCCGTCGCGCTCCTCCGCGCCGCCGCCGCCGCAACCTAGCCGCCGCCTCTTGCGCACCTCCCGCGCCGGCCGCCGCTCGCGTGCTCCCCAGCTGCTGCCCCGATCACCCGCTGGCCGCTGCAGCCCGCTGGCTCGATCGATCCAGCCCGCCAGCACGCCGCTGCTTGATGACCCACAAGTATAGGGGATCTATCGTAGTCCTTTCGATAAGTAAGAGTATCGAACCCAACGAGGAGCAGAAGGAAATGACAAGCAGTTTTCAGTAAGGTATTCTTTGCAAGCACTGAAATTATCGGTAACAGATAGTTTTATGATAAGGTAATTCGTAACGGGTAACAAGTAATAAAAGTAAACAAGGTGCAGCAAGGTGGCCCAATCCTTTTTGTAGCAAAGGACAAGCCTGGACAAACTCTTATATAAAGGAAAGCACTCCCGAGGACACATGGGAATTATTGTCAAGCTAGTTTTCATCATGCTCATATGATTCGCGTTCGTTACTTTGACAATTTGATATGTGGGTGGACCGGTGCTTGGGTACTGCCCTTCCTTGGACAAGCATCCCACTTATGATTAACCCCCCTCGCAAGCATCCGCAACTACGAAAGAAGAATTAAGGTAAACCTAACCATAGCATGAAACATATGGATCCAAATCAGCCCCTTACGAAGCAACGCATGAACTAGGGTTTAAGCTTCTGTCACTCTAGCAACCCATCATCTACTTATTACTTCTCAATGCCTTCCCCTAGGCCCAAACAATGGTGAAGTTTCATGTAGTCGGCGTTCACATAACACCACTAGAGGAAAGACAACATACATCTCATCAAAATATCGAACGAATACCAAATTCACATGACTACTTATAACAAGACTTCTCCCATGTCCTCAGGAACAAACGTAGCTACTCACAAATCATATTCATGTTCATAATCAGAGGGGTATTAATGTGCATAAAGGATCCGAACATATAATCTTCCACCGAATAAACCAATTAGCATCAACTACAAGGAGTAATCAACACTACTAGCAACCCACAGGTACCAATCTGAGGTTTGGAGACAAAGATCGGATACAAGAGATGAACTAGGGTTTGAGAGGAGATGGTATTGGTGAAGATGTTGATGGAGATTGCCCCCCTTCTGATGAGAGGATCGATGGTGATGACGATGGTGGCGATTTCCCCCTCCCGGAGGGATGTTTCCCCGGCAGAACAGCTCCGCCGGAGCCCTAGATTGGTTTCGCCAGGTTCCGCCTTGAGACGACGGTGCTTCGTCCCAAAAGCTTCCTTCTGATTTTTTTCAGGGCAAAAGACACCTTATACCAGAAGATGGGCATCAGGGGGCTGCCAGGTGGCCCACGAGGCAGGGGGCGCGCCCAGGGGGTAGGGCGCGCCCTCCACCCTCGTGGCGGTGGGTGGCCCCCCTCTGGTGCTTTCTTCGCCCGATATTTTTAATATATTCCAAAACTGACTTTCGTAGAGTTTCAGGACTTTTGGAGTTGTGCAGAATAGGTCTCTAATATTTGCTCCTTTTCCAGCCCAGAATTCCAGCTGCCGGCATTCTCCCTCTTCATGTAAACCTTATAAAATAAGAGAGAAAGGGCATAAGTATTGTGACATAATGTGTAATAACAGCCCATAATGCAATAAATATCGATATAAAAGCATGATGCAAAATGGACGTATCAACTCCCCCAAGCTTAGACCTCGCTTGTCCTCAAGCGGAAGCCGATATAGAAAATTATGTCCACATGTTTAGAGATAGAGGTGTCGATAAAATAAAATACGGACATGAGGGCATCATGATCATTCTTAGAATAGCAACATATATAAATATTGTCATATGATTTCTTATGTTGAAGTAACAATCTATTCACAATGTAAAGTATGAATCAGAAACTTCACTGAAAACTAACAAACTATAATCTCAGTCATTGAAGCAATTGCAATTTATCGTAACATCGGAAAGAGTCAATATAAGAGCTTTTCAGCAAGTCCACATACTCAACTATCATTTAGTCTTTCACAATTGCTAACACTCACGCAATACTTATAGGTATGAAGTTTTAATCAGACACAGAGAAAGATAGGGGCTTATAGTTTTGTCTCCCAACCTTTTACCTCAAGGGTAACGTCAACAATAATGCTTTATGAAAACCCACATCCAATTGGATATATATATCAGGATCTTTCCAACACATAGTGCTTGCCAAAGGATAAAGTGTAAAAAGGAAAGGTGAAGATCACCATGACTCTTTTATAAGGTATAAGACAAAAATAAAAGATAGGCCCTTCGCAGAGGGAAGCAGAGGTTGTCATGTGCTTTTATGGTTGGATGCACAAAATCTTAATGCAAAAGAACGTCACTTTATATTGCCACTTGTGATAGGGACCTTTATTATGCAGTCTGTCGCTTTTATTTCTTCCATATCACAAGCTCGTATAAAGCTTATTTTCTCCACACTAATAGATCATACATATTTAGAGAGCAATTTTTATTGCTTGCAACAATGACAACTTACTTGAAGGATCTTACTCCATCCATAGGTAGATATGGTGGACTCTCATGGCAAAACTGGGTTTAAGGATATTTGGAAGCACAAGTAGTATCTCTACTTGGTGCAAAGAATTTGGCTAGCATGAGGGGGAAAGGTAAGCTCAACATGTTGGATGATCCATGACAATATAATTTATTTCGGATATAAGAAGACATAACCCATTACGTTGTCTTCCTTGTCCAACATCAACTTTTTAGCATGTCATATTTTAATGAGTGCTCACAATCATAAAAAATGTCCAAGATAGTATATTTATATGTGAAAACCTCTCTTTCTTTATTACTTCCTATTAATTTCAACGATGACCAAAACTACGTTTGTCAACTCTCAACAACTTCTATTCATCATACTCTTTATATGTGAAGTCATTACTCTCCATAAGATCAATATGATCTCTTTATTTCTTTTTATTCTTTCCTTTTCTTTTATTCCCTCAAGATCATAGCAAGATAACCAAGCCCTCAACTCAAGACTAATCTTTATTATATATAGCTCACGGACTCGATTACATAGATAAGGATCAACATAAAAACTCAAAGCTAGATCATACTAAACTTTATTCTACTAGATCAAGATATAACCAAAAGGATCGAACTAAGAAAAACGGTAAAGATAGAAGGCGGTGGTGATACGATACCGGGGCACCTCCCCCAAGCTTGACAGTTGCCAAGGGGAGTGCCCATACCCATGTGTTTATGTCTCTTTCTTCGGAGGTGGTGATGATGGAGTTGTTGATGATGTAGGCTTGTCGTCCATCTTCCAAGGAATAGGCTCACCATCATAGAAATATGATCGAGTCTCCGGGATCCTCAAATCTGCAGCCGAACTCATCCTCTTGAATCTATATTCATACTCACAGTTTTGGTTTTGTAGGTCATAGATCTGGGCTTGGAGGTGCTCGATTTTCTCGTGAAGCTTGAAGATGGTCTCCCCAATGTTCTTGGCATCCAGCTTGTGGTTGTTGGTGAACTCCGCGATCATCATGTGGTTGGCGTTGAGTCCGCGTTCCACCATCCCCTAGCACTTGAAAACTTGTTGCTCCATTGCTTCGAGTCTTGTCTCCACGCTTCCGGTCCTCCTTGGTCCCTCAACATCGCGGATGTGCAGCACCCCCTCACGCATCTCAATGGTTTGAGTGTGTTGCAGCACCTCCGCGAGGTAGGGGTTGATGACCTTCTCGAAAAATTGTCCTTGGGGGCGCTTGAAGACGTCATGGTGATCTAGATCTGTCAGAAAAACAGCTCGAAACAAGAGCAGAGGATTGTGTCGTGGTACGATGGTCAAAACCTTCGGGAGATTATATACTGCATTTTTGCTGACCAACAGAAGTATCGTGCAAGAAAACGGAGTCCGGAGAGCACACGAGGTGCCCACGAGGCAGGGGGGCGCCCAGGGGGGTAGGGCGCGCCTTCCACCCTTGTGGATGCCTCGTGTCCCTTTCAAACTACTTCTTATTTTCCTATTTTCTTAAATATTCCAAAACGGAGAAAAATTGCTATTAGAACTGTTTCGGAGTCGCATTACTTACCGTACCACATACCTATTCCTTTTCGGAGTCTGAAACATTCTGGAAAGTGTCCCTTATGTACTCCTCCGGGGTTACGGTATCAATAACATTGGTTTCAACATTTATGGGATTACCTGAGATATAATGTTTGATTCTTAGACCGTTCACCACCTTCAGATTTGTGCCTTCGAAGTTGTTGATTTTTATGGCACCGGAACGATAGACCTCCTCGATAACGTAAGGACCTTCCCATTTAGAGAGGAGTTTTCCTGCAAAAAATCTTAAACAAGAGTTGTATAACAGGACATAATCACCTACATTAAACTCACGCTTTTGTATCCTGTTGTCATGCCACCTTTTAACTTTTTCTTTAAACAGTTTGGCATTCTCATAGGCCTGGGTTCTCCACTCATCAAGTGAGCTAATGTCAAATAGTCTCTTCTCACCGGCAAGTTTCAAATCATAATTGAGCTCTTTAATGGCCCTTATGTTCTAGTTCGAGAGGTAAGTGACATGCTTTTCCATAAACCATTTTATACGGAGACATACCCATAGGATTTTTATATGCAGTTCTGTAGGCCCATAATGCATCATCAAGTTTCTTGGACCAATTCTTTCTAGATCTATTAACAGTCTTTTGCAAAATTAATTTAATCTCTCTATTACTCAGTTCTACTTGACCACTAGACTGTGGGTGGTATGGAGATGCAATTCGATGATTAACATCATACTTAGCAAGCATTTTACGAAAACCATGAATAAAATGTGAACCACCATCGGTCATTAAGTATTTAGGGACTCCAAACCTCGGAAAAATAACTTCTTTAAGCATTTTAATAAAGGTGTTATGATCAGCACTACTAGTTGGAATAGCTTCTAACCACTTAGTAACGTAATCAATATCAACTAAAATATGTGTATACCCATTAGAGGAAGGAAACGGTCCCATATAATCAAAGCCCCAAACATCAAATGGTTCAATAACAAGTGAATAGTTCATAGGCATTTCTTGACGTCTACTAATATTACCAATTCTTTGACATTCATCACAAGACAAGACAAACTTACGGGCATCTTTGAAAAGAGTAGGCCAATAAAAACTGGATTGCAATACCTTATGTGCAGTTCTATCTCCAGCGTGGTGTCCTCCATAAGCCTCGGAGTGACACTTGCGTAGGATCTGTTCCTGTTCATGCTCAGGTACACAACGTCTAATAACACCATCTACTCCTTCTTTATAAAGGTGTGGGTCATCCCAGAACTAATGTCTTAAATCATAGAAAAACTTTTTCTTTTGCTGGTATGTGAAACTAGGTGGTATAAATTTAGCAACAATGTAATTAGCATAATCAGCATACCATGGAGCAGTACGAGAAGCATTTATGACAGCTAATTGTTCATCAAGAAAGCTATCATCAATAGGTAGTGGGTCATCAAGAACATTCTCTAACCTAGATAAGTTGTCTGCAACAGGGTTCTCAGCTCCCTTTCTATCAATAATATGCAAATCAAATTCTTGTAGCAAGAGAACCCATCTAATAAGTCTAGGTTTAGCATATTTCTTTTCCATAAGGTATTTAATAGCAGCATGATCAGTGTGAACAGTTACTTTAGAATCAACGTTATAAGGTCTGAACTTATCACAAGCAAATACAACTGCTAAAAATTCCTTTTCAGTAGTAGCATAATTTCTCTGGGCACTGTCTAGAGTTTTACTAGCATATTGGATAACATTTAATTTCTTATCAACTCTTTGTCCTAGAACAGCACCTACAGCATAATCACTAGCATCACACATAATTTCAAAGGGTAAATTCCAATCAGGTGGCTGAACAATAGGTGCAGAAATCAAGGCTTTCTTAAGTATTTCAAATGCTTCTACACAATCATCATCAAAGACAAAAGAAACATCTTTTTGTAAAAGATTAGTCAGAGGCCTAGAAATTTTTGAGAAGTCTTTAATGAACCTTCTATAGAAACCGGCATGACCAAGGAAACTTCTTATACCTTTGATGTCCTTAGGACACGACATCTTTTAAATAGCATCAACTTTAGCTTTATCAACTTCAATACCTCTTTCAGAAATTTTATGCCCCAAGACAATATCTTCATTAACCATAAAGTGGCACTTCTCCCAATTCAAGACAAGATTAGTTTCTTCACATCTCTGCAAAACTCGATCAAGGTTGCTTAAGCAATCATCAAAAGAAGTTCCATACACGGAGAAATCATCCATGAAAACCTCAACAATCTTTTCACAAAAGTCAGAGAATATAGAAGTCATACATCTTTGAAAGGTAGCAGGTGCATTACATAAACCAAAAGGCATACGTCTATAAGCAAAGGTACCGAAAGGGCAAGTAAAAGTGGTCTTTTCCTGATCCTCTTTTGACACAGGTATTTGAGAGAAACCAGAATAACCGTCTAGAAAGCAAAAATGTGTATGTTTGGATAATCTTTCTAGCATTTGATCAATAAAAGGTAAAGGGTAATGATCCTTTCTAGTAGCTTTATTTAATTTGCAGAAATCAATTAACATTCTATAACCTGTAACAATTCTTTGTGGGATCAATTCATCTTTATCATTAGGAACAACAGTAATACCTCCCTTCTTAGGGACACAATCAACAGGATAAATTATACCTGCCTCCAGAAGCTTTAGTATTTCATTTCTTACCACTTCTTTCATCTTAGGATTTAACCGTCGTTGGTGATCAACAACCGGTTTAGCGTCTTTCTCCAATTTTATTTTGTGCTGGCATAGAGTGGGATTAATGCCCTTAAGATCATCAAGAGTATATCCAATAGCAGCACGGTGCTTCTTCAGAGTTTTCAATAATTTCTCTTCTTCCTGCTCTGAAAGGTTAGCACTAATAATAACAGGATATATCTTCTTTTCATCAAGATAAGCATATTTAAGAGTATCAGGTAATAGTTTAAGCTCAAACACGGGATCAGCCTTGGGTGGAGGAGGATCCCCTAGAATTTCAACAGGTAAGTTGTGTTTCAAAATAGGCCCCTGTTTAAAGAATACTTCATCTATTTCCCTTCTTTCATTCATAAACATATCATTTTCATGGTCTAGGAAATATTGTTCTAAAGGATCATTAGGAGGCACGGCAATAGAAGCAAGACCAGTAATTTCATCTTTACTAGGCAATTCTTTATCATGGGGTTGTCTACGAAATTTAGCAAAATTAAAATCATGAGACATGTCCCCTAAACCAACAGTAACAATATCCTTTTCGCAGTCTATCTTAGCATTAACAATATTCAAGAAGGGTCTACCAAATATAATGGGACAAAAGTCATCTTGTGGGGAACCAAGAACAAGAAAATCAGTAGGATATTTAACTTTCCCACACAAGACTTCAACATCTCTAACAATCCCAATTGGTGAAATAGTATCTGTATTGGCAAGCTTAATAGTAACATCAATATCTGTTGGGGAACGTAGTAATTTCAAAAAAATTCCTACGCACACGCAAGATCATGGTGATGCATAGCAACGAGAGGGGAGAGTGTTGTCCACGTACCCTCGTAGACCGAAAGCGGAGGCGTTAGCACAACGCGGTTGATGTAGTCGTACGTCTTCACGATCCGACCGATCAAGTACCGAACGCACGGCACCTCCGAGTTTAGCACACGTTCAGCTCGATGACGTCCCTCGAACTCCGATCCAGCCAAGTGTTGAGGGAGAGTTTCGTCAACACGACGGAGTGGTGACGATGATAATGTTCTACGGACGCAGGGCTTTGCCTAAGCACCGCTACGATATTATCGAGGTGGACTATGGTGGAGGGGGGCACCGCACACGGCTAAACGATCAATGATCAATTGTGTGTCTTTGGGGTGCCCCCCTGCCCCCGTATATAAAGGAGCAAGGGGGGAGAGGTGGCCGGCCAGGAGAGGGGTGTGCCAGGAGGAGTCCTACTCCCACCGGGAGTAGGACTCCCTCCCTTTCCTTGTTGGATTAGGAGAAGGGGGAAAGAGAAGAGAGAGAGGAAGGAAAGGGGGGGCGCCGCCCCCCCTCCTTGTCCAATTCAGACTAGAGGGGGAGGGGGCGCGTGGCCTGCCCTAGCCGCCTCTCCTCTTCTCCACTAAGGCCCATGTAGGCCCATTAAACCCCCGGGGGGTTCCGGTAACCTGCCGGTACTCCGGTATATATCCGATAACCCCCGGAACTATTCCGGTGTCCGAATATAGTCGTCCAATATATCAATCTTCATGTCTCGACCATTTCGAGACTCCTCGTCATGTCCGTGATCACATCCGGGACTCCGAACTACCTTCGGTACATCAAAACATATAAACTCATAATATAACTGTCATCGAAACTTTAAGCGTGCGGACCCTACGGGTTCGAGAACTATGTAGACATGACCGAGTCATGTCTCCGGACAATAACCAATAGCGGAACCTGGATGCTCATATTGGCTCCCACATATTCTACAAATATCTTTATCGGTCAAACCGCATAACAACATACGTTGTTCCCTTTGTCATCGGTAAGTTACTTGCCCGAGATTCGATCGTCGGTATCTCAATACCTAGTTCAATCTCGTTACTGGCAAGTCTCTTTACTCGTTCTGTAATACATCATCCCGTAACTAACTCATTAGTTGCAATGCTTGCAAGGCTTAAGTGATGTGCATTGCCGAGTGGGCCCAGAGATACCTCTGCGACAATCGGAGTGACAAATCCTAATCTCGAAATACGCCAACCCAACAAGTACCTTTGGAGAAACCTGTAGAGCACCTTTATAATCACCCAGTTACGTTGTGGCGTTTGGTAGCACACAAAGTGTTCCTCCGGTAAACAGGAGTTGCATAATCTCATAGTCATAGGAACATGTATAAGTCATGAAGAAAGCAATAGCAGAATACTAAACGATCGTGTGCTAAGCTAACGGAATGGGTCAAGTCAATCACATCATTCTCCTAATGATGTGATCCCGCTAATCAAATGACAACTCATGTCTATGGCTAGGAAACATAACCATCTTTGATCAACGAGCTAGTCAAGTAGAGGCATACTAGTGACACTCTGTTTGTCTATGTATTCACACAAGTATTATGTTTCCGGTTAATACAATTCTAGCATGAATAATAAACATTTATCATGATATAAGGAAATAAATAATAACTTTATTATTGCCTCTAGGGCATATTTCCTTCAGTCTCCCACTTGCACTAGAGTCAATAATCTGGATTACATAGTAATGATTCTAACACCCATGGAGCCTTGGTGCTCATCATGTTTTGCTCGTGGAAGAGGCTTAGTCAACGGGTCTGCAACATTCAGATCCGTATGTATCTTGCAAATTTCTATGTCTCCCACCTGGACTAGATCCCGGATGGAATTGAAGCGTCTCTTGATGTGCTTGGTTCTCTTGTGAAATCTAGATTCCTTCGCCAAGGCAATAGCACCAGTATTGTCACAAAAGATTTTCATTGGACCCGATGCACTAGGTATGACACCTAGATCGGATATGAACTCCTTCATCTAGACTCCTTCATTTGCTGCTTCTGAAGAAACTATGTACTCCGCTTCACACGTAGATCCCGCCACAACACTTTGTTTAGAACTGCACCAACTGACAGCTCCACCATTCAATGTAAACATGTATCCGGTTTGCGATTTAGAATCGTCCGGATCAGTGTCAAAGCTTGCATCGACGTAACCATTTACGACTAGCTCTTTGTCACCTCCATATACGAGAAACATATCCTTAGTCCTTTTCAGGTATTTCAGGATGTTCTTGACCGTTGTCCAGTGATCCACTCCTGGATTACTTTGGTACCTCCCTGCTAAACTTATAGCAAGGCACACATCAGGTCTGGTACACAGCATTGCATACATGATAGAGCCTATGGCTGAAGCATAGGGAACATCTTTCATCTTCTCTCTATCTTCTACAGTGGTCGGGCATTGAGTCTTACTCAACTTCACACCTTGTAACACAGGCAAGAACCCTTTCTTTGCTTGATCCATTTTGAACTTCTTCAAAACTTTGTCAAGGTATGTGCTTTGTGAAAGTCCAATTAAGCGTCTTGATCTATCTCTATAGATCTTGATGCCCAATATATAAGCAGCTTCACCGAGGTCCTTCATTGAAAAATTCTTATTCAAGTATCCCTTTATGCTATCCAGAAATTCTATATCATTTCCAATCAGTAATATGTCATCCACATATAATATCAGAAATGCTATAGAGCTCCCACTCACTTTCTTGTAAATACAGGCTTCTCCAAAAGTCTGTATAAAACCAAATGCTTTGATCACACTATCAAAGCGTTTATTCCAACTGCGAGAGGCTTGCACCAGTCCATAAATGGATCGCTGGAGCTTGCACACTTTGTTAGCTCCTTTTGGATCGACAAAACCTTCCGCTTGCATCATATACAACTCTTCTTCCAGAAATCCATTCAGGAATGCAGTTTTGACATCCATTTGCCAAATTTCATAATCATAAAATGCGGCAATTGCTAACATGATTCGGACAGACTTAAGCATCGCTACTGGTGAGAAAGTCTCATCATAGTCAATCCCTTGAACTTGTCGAAAACCTTTCGCAACAAGTCGAGCTTTATAGACAGTAACATTACCGTCAGCGTCAGTCTTCTTCTTGAAGATCCATTTATTCTCAATGGCTTGCCGATCATCGGGCAAGTCAACCAAAGTCCACACTTTGTTCTCATACATGGATCCCATCTCAGATTTCATGGCCTCAAGCCATTTTGCGGAATCTGGGCTCACCATCGCTTCTTCATAGTTCGTAGGTTCATCATGGTCTAGTAACATGACTTCCAGAACAGGATTACCGTACCACTCTGGTGCGGATCTTACTCTGGTTGATCTACGAGGTTCAGTAACAAATTGATCTGAAGTTTCATGATCATCATCATTAACTTCCTCACTAATTGGTGTAGGTGTCACAGAAACCGGTTTCTATGATGAACTACTTTCCAATAAGGGAGCAGGTACAGTTACCTCATCAAGTTCTACTTTCCTCCCACTCACTTCTTTCGAGAGAAACTCCTTCTCTAGAAAGATTCCAAATTTAGCAACAAAAGTCTTGCCTTCGGATTTGTGATAGAAGGTGTACCCAACAGTCTCTTTTGGGTATCCTATGAAGACACATTTTTCCGATTTGGGTTCGAGCTTATCAGGTTGAAGCTTTTTCACATAAGCATCACAGCCCCAAACTTTAAGAAACGACAACTTTGGTTTCTTACCAAACCACAGTTCATAAGGCGTCGTCTCAACGGATTTCGATGGTGTCCTATTTAACGTGAATGCGGCCGTCTCTAAAGCATAACCCCAAAACGATAGCGGTAAATCAGTAAGAGACATCATAGATCGCACCATATCTAGTAAAGTACGATTACGATGTTCGGACACACCATTAAGCTGTGGTGTTCCGGGTGGCGTGAGTTGCGAAACTATTCCGCATTGTTTCAAATGAAGACCAAACTCGTAACTCAAATATTCTCCTCCACGATCAGATCGTAGAAACTTTATTTTCTTGTTACGATGATTTTCAACTTCACTCTGAAATTCTTTGAACTTTTCAAATGTTTCAGACTTATGTTTCATTAAGTAGATATACCCATATCTGCTTAAATCATCTGTGAAGGTGAGAAAATAACGATACCCGCCGCGAGCCTCAACATTCATCGGACCACATACATCTGTATGTATGATTTCCAACAAATCTGTTGCTCGCTCCATAGTTCCGGAGAACGGCGTTTTAGTCATCTTGCCCATGAGGCACGGTTCGCAAGTACCAAGTGATTCATAATCAAGTGGTTCCAAAAGTCCATCAGTATGGAGTTTCTTCATGCACTTTTCACCGATATGACCTAAACGGCAGTGCCACAAATAAGTTGCACTATCATTATCAACTCTGCATCTTTTGTCTTCAATATTATGAATATGTGTATCACTACTATCAAGATTCAACAAAAATAGACCACTCTTCAAGGGTGCATGACCATAAAAGATATTACTCATATAAATAGAACAACCATTATTCTCTGATTTAAATGAATAACCGTCTCGCATCAAACAAGATCCAGATATAATGTTCATGCTCAACACTGGCACCAAATAACAATTATTTAGGTCTAAAACTAATCCCGAAGATAGATGTAGAGGTAGCGTGCCGACCGCGATCACATCGACTTTGGAACCATTTCCCACGCGCATCGTCACCTCGTCCTTAGCCAATCTTCGCTTAATCCGTAGTCCCTGTTTCGAGTTGCAAATATTAGCAACAGAACCAGTATCAAATACCCAGGTGCTACTACGAGCATTAGTAAGGTACACATCAATAACATGTATATCACATATACCTTTGTTCACCTTGCCATCCTTCTTATCTGCCAAATACTTGGGGCAGTTCCGCTTCCAGTGACCAGTCTGTTTGCATTAGAAGCACTCAGTCTCAGGCTTAGGTCCAGACTTGGGTTTCTTCTCCTAAGCAGCAACTTGTTTCCTGTTCTTCTTGAAGTTCCCCTTCTTCTTCCCTTTGCCCTTTTTCTTGAAACTGGTGGTCTTGTTGACCATCAACACTTGATGCTCCTTCTTGATTTCTACCTCCGCAGCTTTTAGCATTGCGAAGAGCTCGGGAATTTTCTTATCCATCCCTTGCATGTTATAGTTCATCACGAAGCTCTTGTAGCTTGGTGGCAGTGATTGAAGAATTCTGTCAATGACGCTATCATCCGGAAGATTAACTCCCAGTTGAATCAAGTGATTGTTATACCCAGACATTTTGAGTATATGCTCACTGACAGAACTATTCTCCTCCATCTTACAACTGTAGAACTTATTGGAGACTTCATATTTCTCAATCCGGGCATTTGCTTGAAATATTAACTTCAACTCCTGGAACATCTCATATGCTCCATGACGTTCAAAACGTCGTTGAAGTCCCAGTTCTAGGTCGTAAAGCATGGCACACTGAACTATCGAGTAGTCATCAGCTTTGCTCTGCCAGACGTTCATAACATCTGGCGTTGCTCCTGCAGCAGGTTTGGCACCTAGCGGTGCTTCCAGGACGTAATTCTTCTGTGTAGCAATGAGGATAATCCTCAAGTTACGGACCCAGTCCGTGTAATTGCTACCATCATCTTTCAACTTTGCTTTCTCAAGGAACGCATTAAAATTCAACGGAACAACAGCACGGGCCATCTATCTACAACAACATAGACAAGCAAGATACTATCAGGTACTAAGTTCATGATAAATTTAAGTTCAATTAATCATATTACTTAAGAACTCCCACTTAGATAGACATCCCTCTAATCCTCTAAGTGATCACGTGATCCATATCAACTAAACCATGTCCGATCATCACGTGAGATGGAGTAGTTTCAATGGTGAACATCACTATGTTGATCATATCTTCTATATGATTCACGCTCGACCTTTCGGTCTCCGTGTTCCGAGGCCATATCTGTTATATGCTAGGCTCGTCAAGTTTAACCTGAGTATTCCGCATGTGCAACTGTTTTGCATCCGTTGTATTTGAACATAGAGCCTATCACACCCGATCATCACGTGGTGTCTCAGCACGAAGAACTTTTGCAATGGTGCATACTCAGGGAGAACACTTTCGCGAGGTGTCCCACCGGCAGTAGGACTCCCTCCCTTCCTTGTTGGATTAGGAGAGGAGAGGGAAGCAGAGAGAGGGGGAAAGGAAAGGGGGGCGCCGCCCCCCCTCCATGTCCAATTCGGACTTGGGGGGGAGGGGCGCGCGGTTGCCCCTTGGCCACCTCTCCTCTACCACCAATTGGGCCCATGAGGCCCAATAACCTCCGGGGGGTTCCGGTACTCCGGTATATATCCGATAACCCCCGAAACCATTCCGGTGTATGAATATAGTCGTCCAATATATCAATCTTCATGTCTCGACCATTTCGAGACTCCTCGTCATGTCCGTGATCACATCCGGGACTCCGAACTATCTTCGGTACATCAAAATACATAAACTCATAATATAACCGTCATCGAACTTTAAGCGTGCGGACCCTACGGGTTTGAGAACTATGTAGACATGACCGAGACACGTCTCCGGTCAATAACCAATAGCGGAACCTGGATGCTCATATTGGCTCCCACATATTCTATGAAGATCTTTATCGGTCAAACCGCATAACAACATACGTTGTTCCCTTTGTCATCGGTATGTTACTTGCCCGATATTCGATCGTCGGTATCTCAATACCTAGTTCAATCTCGTTACTGGCAAGTCTCTTTACTCGTTCCGTAATACATCATCCCGCAACTAACTCATTAGTTGCAATGCTTGCAAGGCTTATAGTGATGTGCATTACCGAGTGGGCCCAGAGATACCTCTCCGACAATCGGAGTGACAAATCCTAATCTCGAAATACGCCAACCCAACAAGTACCTTTGGAGACACCTGTAGAGCACCTTTATAATCACCCATTTACGTTGTGACGTTTGGTAGCACACAAAGTGTTCCTCCGGTAAACGGGAGTTGCATAATCTCATAGTCATAGGAACATGTATAAGTCATGAAGAAAGCAATAGCAACATAGTAAACGATCAAGTGCTAACCTAATGGAATGTGTCGGATGTAGGGTTCTGGCAAACCCTTAAGGTTCGAACACTGGGGTGCGCGCGAAGTCTTTCCCTCCTACCGATCTACGCCCTAGCTCGCTAAGATCTCGCGGACGAACTCGACGAACTCGCAACACAAAGAGACATGAGGTTTATACTGGTTCGGGCCACCGTTGTGGTGTAATACCCTACTCCAGTGTGGTGGTGGTGGATTGCCTCTTGGGCTGATGAGGAACAGTTACAAGGGAAGAACAGCCTCCTGAGGTTGAGGTGTTCTTGTGCGTGCGAACTTGTGCGCGTCTCTGGATCCGATCCCTATTACTGTGGTGGCTAGACCTATTTATAGAGGCCCTGGTCCTCTTCCCAAATATTGAGCGGGAAGGGAGCCAACAACGGCGGGCAAGTTTGAAGGGGGACAACTAGTACAAGCTATCCTGACAAAAGTGGTCTTCGCCTGTGAAAAGCTCTGGTGGTGACGCCGTCTTGGGCTCCACGATGACCTCCGTCTTGCCGTCCTCCTGGTCTTGGTCTCGTTGTACCAATATAGCAACCTTTGCGCGATGCCTCGGTCCTCGCCTGCGCTGGCTTCCTTAGCACCAAAGAGGAAACAAGGACGCTGCGTGCGCTGGCGCCCGCCTGGCACCCGCCTGGTGCCGATCATCATGGCTCACGTCACGAGAGCCTCGTTAGGTTTGCCCTGACTTGATATCTCCGCTCCTCGTGAGCCTGCCTGGCTAGGCCGCTCCTGAGGAGGTCTTGCGTCGCCCGCCTCGCGAGGCTTGGCCCCTCGCGAGGGTCTTGGATGCCTTGTTGATGAAGATGGGTCATACGGCCCGCCAACTTAGCCACGCAGCGGGCTGCAGGCAGGCAAGTCTGGGGACCCCCATTCCCAGAACACCGACAGTAGCCCCCGGGCCCAAGGTGCGCTCGGGCTTGGCTTCGCGGTGAAGCCAAGGGTCAAGTGCGGAGCACCGCGGGCCCCAAAAGCCTGCGGCCTCGGTTGAAGCGTGGCGGTTGGTTGGACGTGGGCGTCTCCGCTTCCCCATGCTGCCTCGGCAACTGCACGACTTGACAAGTCCCTACGACATACAAGGAAAACCATCATTACCTGTGATCGTGGGAGGCGCCGGTTGACCTTCTCTGGCTATAAATGGGTAGGGGGGCGGAGCCCCCGTTGCCCATCTCTTCCTTGCTTGCTTGCTCCTTCCTCCTCACTCCATCGCTTGCAGTGACACCCATGGCACCACGAAGGAAGTTCTCCGCCGCCGAGAAGGGAAAGGCCCCTCACGAGGGGCCCGGCTCCCCGGCGCCCAAGCGCGAACGCGGCCGTCGGCGCAAGCACGCTGCGACCCCCGCCGTGGCCCATTGTCGAGGTGGCGCCACGGCACGCGGAGCGGGTCATCCCAGCCATGGCGGTCCAGTTGATGAGGGGAGGCGCGCCATGGTGGCGCGGCCTCCTTGTCCGCGCTTCCACACGGCGGAGGCATCGCCGGAGTTTGTCGTCTGGTCGGAGAACCCGGCCGGCAACTGGCTCCAACTTCCGCGCTTCTTCGCCGGCGAACTGCCGCCTCTGGTCCAGGCGGACTCTGGCTGCACGCGGATGGCTGTTGCAGCAAGGCCTCTTGGGTTGCGGTCGTGACTTCCGCTGCGGGCAACATAGCCCTGGCTCGCAGCTGGCAGACATTCGCCCGCGCGCGCGGCCTGGGCAAGCGGTGCACCCTCCACTTCAGGTACGATGGTGGATCGACCCTCTATGTGAGGGTGTTTGGGGAAGATGGTCGTCGCGCCGGGTGCTGCCCCGGGGCGAACGACGGTGAGGAGGTACTCGGCCTTGGGGACGGTCGCGATGAGGACGAGGGCGAGCCCGCCCTGTGCGGAGGCCGT
Organism: Triticum aestivum; assembly: GCF_018294505.1. NCBI lineage: Eukaryota > Viridiplantae > Streptophyta > Magnoliopsida > Poales > Poaceae > Triticum > Triticum aestivum. Next base: position 148,662,748 of record NC_057811.1, read on the forward strand.
GTCTCGTCCAGCTACGGCGGCTCTTCCTCCGGCGACAGCTCCAGCAGTGGCGGCTACGACCAGCCGCCGCGCTCGTTTTGAAGGTGGCAGTGGGTCGTCTCATCGCCGCACCTCTGTGAAGCGTGAGGAAGGATCCGGCTAGGCTCGGGGTGGCTCTAGGGTCCTGTCTTCGCGGATCGCTGCAACGCTACTTTTGTCTTACTCTTTTCTTGCATCAAGAATGAAACCAGCATGGGCCCAGGGGGGCGTGTATCGAACTATGGTTCCTCGGTTATAACAGTATGCGTGTTGTTCTCGTGTTGTGTCGTTGTTTTGCGCAAGGATAACTTAACCTGGTATACTCAGGACGCCCTCTTCCTCGCGAGGCGTTTATTTCCTCGCATCCATCTTGCCTTGGCGGCCTGCATTCGCTCAGGAACTGCGGAAAACTCGTTAGGAAGTGCATTAAAGGATTTGCCGTTCATCCTGGCCTTGACCTGGCGCTTTGTATCGCGGTACCCGAGGGGCACGGACTAGGAGAGGTGCGCCAGCTTTTGGGCTCGAACGAGGGTGGCTCGCGAGAAGGCGAAAAGGAGAAAAAATGCTCGCGAGGGCACCTGCCCAGCCCCCTCGTGAGGCATGCGAGAGAGAGAACACGGGAAAATTCGAGCCGAAAAAATGCAGTGGGAGGCGAGGGAATCAAATCAGCAAGGAACGCCAAAGGCAAACATCGATTAAGGAAAAGCGAGCCAACTACGGAAAGCAAATGAAAAGCCGCGTCCGGCACCTAATCTAGTCTTCAAGTCTTCTCACCAGCGCGGAGCTAAGTGCTGCCACTAGGCGTGGGCGGGAGCCCCAGGGCCTGAGGCCGGCGCTCCTGAGACTCCCGGGCGTGTACAGCCCCAACTCATTATTACGTGAGAGTGTCACGGGTGGCGATTCTTCACAGGCACCGGGCCTTCTTCACAGGCTCTGGGCCTTTCTTCACAGGCTCTGGGCCTTGCTTCATGGGTAGAACTTTCGGAGGTGCTGGATGTTCCAGGCGTTTTGGATAGGTACCCCTTCTTGTGTCTCCAGGCGCACGGCGCCAGGCCTGGAGATGTGAACAACCTTGAACGGGCCCTCCCACATTGGCGAAAGCTTATGCAGCCCTTCCCTGGAGAGGACCCGTCTTAGGACCAGGTCACCCGTCTCGAGTGTTCTGGAGAGGATGTTGCGGCAGTGATACCGCCGCAGCGCTTGCTGGTACCTTGCCGCCCTCAGCACAGCCTCGCGACGACGTTCCTCCCCTAGCACGAGATCCATCCCCCGCGTGGCGTCCTGCTACGTTTCGTCAAACGCCAGGACCCGTGCGGAGCGATGCTTGACCTCGTGAGGAAGGACTGCTTCAGCTCCATAGACGAGGAAGAACGGAGTCTCGCCCGTTGGCTTGGTGGCGGTGGTGCGGATGGACCACAGCACGGACTGGAGCTCATCGTGCCAGCCCCTGCCGCAGGCCTCTAGCTTCTTCTTGAAGGTCCTAGTCTTGAGGCCCCTCAGGACCTCCGCGTTGGCACGTTCGGCCTGGCCATTGCTCCTGGGGTGCGCTACCGAAGCATAGCAGATCTGCGTTCCAAGGTTAGCACAATAGGTTTTGAAAAGGTTACTAGTAAACTGCGAGCCGTTATCTGTGATGATGCGGTTGGGGACCCCGAAGCGGCTCACGGGGCCCTTGATGAACTTGACAGCAGAGCCAACTGGGATGGTACGGACGGCTTCCACTTCCGCCCACTTGGTGAACTTGTCGATGGCAACGTAGAGATAGCGGTAGCCCCCTGGCACCCGAGGGAATGGGCCTAAGATGTCCAGCCCCCAGACCGCGAACGGCCATGTGAGCGGGATGGTTTGGAGGCCCTGAGCAGGCTGATGGATTTGCTTGGCGTGGAATTGGCAAGCTTCGCAGGACTTCACCAGCTCGGCTGCGTCGTTGAGTGCTGTAGGCCAGTAGAATCCACTGCGGAACACCTTGCCGACGAGTGGTGCCCACAGTCCCCGCCATGTATGTCAATCAGCAACTCCCTTCCTTGATCGCTGGAGATGCAGCGTAGCGTGACATCGTTTGGTCGTTTTCTGTATAACTCGCCGTCTTGGATACAGTATGCCGTGGCTTGCCGGGCCACGCGCTCTGCGTCTTCTTCCTTCTCCGGCAGCGTCCCGTGCGTCAGGTACTCTTTGAATTCCTTGGTCCAGCATTCCTCCTGGGGCTCGAGCGCCAAGAGCAGCCGGGCTCCTGAGGTCGGGCCACAGGTCGGGGCTCCCGTGGCCGGAGGCTGTGGGAGTTCCTCCCGAGGCTGAGTCGTGCTTGAAAGAGGTGGCGTAGCTAATGGCTTGAAGAGCCGCTCCTCAAAGACGACGGGCTCCTGTGGTTGCCACTTGGATGCTCTCCTGGCGATGTCGTCAGCTTCCTTGTTGGTGCCCCGGGGCACGTGCTGCAGCTCCAGGCCCGAGAACTGCTTCTCCATCTTGCGCACCTCCGCGAGGTACGCCTCCATATGCTCGTCCTTTGGCTCGTACACCTTTTTGGGGAAGTTGACGAGGAGTTGCGAGTCGCCTCTGACGGTGAGGCGCTTCACCCCTATAGCCACCGCCGCCTTCAGGCCAGCTATGAGGCCTTCGTATTCTGCGATATTGTTGGGACCTTCTCGCCGTGCTGGAAGCATAGTTGCACGGCGTAGTAGAGCTTGTCCTGGGTGGGCGAGATGAGCACTGCTCCAGCCCCCGCGCCCTGGTGCGCGAAGGCGCCATCGAAGTACATGACCCAGCCGTCTGGAGCCTCGCTTCCCGGGAAGGTAGACCGGTCCTCTCCTTCCCCAAGTGTCGGGGCATCTGTCCATTCTGCCACAAAGTCGGCGAGTGCGGCTCCCTTGATGACCCTGGTAGTGCTGAACTCCAACTGGAAAGCTTGCAGCTCGATGTTCCACTCAGCGACCCTTCCGGCTGAGTTAGGGCTCCTGAGTACCCTCTCCAATGGGTAGGCTGAGACAACCTTGATGGGGTGGCCCTGGAAGTAGTGTCGCAGCTTACGTGACGCCACCAAGGGAGCGAGCAGGAGCTTCTGGGGCATGGGGTAGCGTGCCCTTGCGTCCCGCAGTACGGTGCTGACGAAGTACACCGGGTGTTCGATGAGGGCTGGCACACCGTCGAGGCTCGGGTCCGGCGGAGATTGGGGCGTATCCTGAGGTGGTGGGTTTCCTGAGACCTGACCATCCTCAGGAACTTCTGCGATGTTGCCCTGCTGAGCTTGGTCTTCCACCACTGATGCCTTTGCTGCGCCTTCCTGACCCTGCGCTGCATCAGCTCTGGCTTGGCGCGGCACACCCTTGGCTTGGCGCTCCTCCCGAACCGCCACCAGCGCCGCGCTGGCGGAGTACGGGGTGGCGGCAAGGTAGAGTACCAGGGGCTTGAGAGGCCGCGGTGCCACCATCACCGGGGGGCTGGTAAGGTATTTCTTGAGGTCTTGGAAAGCTCGGTCGGCCTCCGGGGTCCACTCGAACGGGCCCTTCTTCTTCATGAGCTTAAAGAAGGGTAATGCACGCTCTCCCAGCTTGGAGATAAAACACCCCAGCGCGGTCACCCGCCCCGCTAGCTTCCGCATCTCTTTGAGGGTCTGTGGTGGGCTCATGTCTTCGATGGCCTTGATCTTCTCCGGGTTCGCCTCGATCCCTCTGTGGGATACGAGGAACCCCAGTAGCTTGCCGGAGGGGACGCCAAACACGCACTTTTCCGGGTTAAGCCTCAAGTTCACTTGGCGCAGGCTCTCGAAGGTCTCCTCCAAGTCTTGAATCAATGTCCTCGCCTCGCGAGATTTGATCACTATGTCATCAACGTAGGCCTCTGTGTTTCTGCCGAGCTGCCGCACCAAGGCGATGTGCATCAACCGCTGAAAGGTTGCGCCCGCGTTGCGCAGCCCGAAGGGCATGCAGGTGTAGCAGTACACCCCGCATGGTGTCAGGAAGGCTGTCTTCTCCACATCCTCCACCGCCATCTTGATTTGGTGGTATCCTGAGAATGTATCTAGGAAACACAGCAAGTCACACTCGGCGGTGGAGTCGACGATTTGATCGATGCGTGGAAGTGGGAACGGATCTTGGGGGCAAACTTTGTTAAGGTTGGTGAAGTCGACGCACATCCGTTCCTTCCCGCCTTTCTTCGGTACTACGACGGGGTTCGCCAGCCATTCGGGACATCGAACTTCTCGGATGGTACCTGCCGCCTCCAGCTTGCGTGTTTCTCGGACGATGAAGGCTTGCTTCTCAGTGGACTGCCGTCTCGCTCGCTGCTTCACGAGGCGTGCATTGGGGCATACCCTTAGATGATGTTGGATCACCTCTCTCGGGACTCCTACCAGCTGATTGGGCTCCCACGCGAATATCTCCTTGTTCGCGCGCAAGAACCTCACCAAAGCTTCTTCTTGCTCCGGGTCGAGGCCGGCCCCTATGGTAAAGGTGGCTTCTGAAGACCCGTCCTTGTTGACCGGCACTTGCTTGGTTTCCGCCTTGTCCTGGGTGAACAGTTGCTTCTTATTGGTGGGCGTGGTCACCCTGGCCTCGGGGGTACCGGCGCCGGCTGGCTGTGCTGCTGCCGTGGTCTTGAAGGCGAGCCTGAGCGCCGTCACGGCCTCCTTAGTGTCCCCCTTGATGGTGAGGACGCCCTTGCTCCCTGGCATCTTCATGAGGTTGTAGGCCGGGTGAGTCGCCGCCATGAACTGAGCGAGAGCCGGGTACCCGAGGATGGCGTTGTACGGGAGGCCGATGCGAGCGATGTCAAAGTCCACCAGCTCGGTGCGGTAGTTGTCGCGCGTAGCGAAGGTGACAGGGAGGAGGATCTGCCCCAGAGAGTGGGCAGCTCCACCACCCACTCCCGAGAAGGGCTTGCTAAGGCTGAGCCGCTCGGGCGGCACGTGAAGAAGGCTGAAGGCTTCTACGGAGAGCAAGTTGAGGCCGGCGCCGCCGTCAAGGAGGGTCTTGGTGACGGCCACGTTGCAGATAGTGGGCATGCAGAGCATTGGGAGCATTCTGGAGCCGGTGGTGGAGCCGGGGTGGTCTTCTGAGCCGAAGGTGAGGTCGACCTCTGGCGCAGCCCAACCCGGCGGAGCCCCCGGGCGCTTGGAGGCGGCCCCAATCTGACGGAGGAACGGTTTGACGTGGCGATCTGAAGGCGGTGCTTGAGAGCCGCCTAGCAAGACCGCGACTGCGTGATGCGCCGGCACCGCGTAGCGAGCGGTGAAGAGGTCGCGGAGTTTACCCCAGGACGCCACCGTGGATCCCGGGAGGTTGAGCAGCCAGGCACGCGGCTCGCCGGCCAGGGCCATGGGGAATTGGCCATGATCTTGTCGTCGCCTCCGGCTTCGAGGACAGCCTCCTCGTATGCCAGCAGGAACGGCGCCGGGTCTGCCGCGCCATCGTAACGCGGCGGCATCTCCGGCTTGAACTTGGTTGGCCACAGCACTCGCCGTAGGGCGGGGGCCAGGGCTCGGTACCCAGATTCCCTGCTGCTGGTGTCGGCCGCAGAGGTGGATGGCGGGGCACCTGCCATGGGGGCGAAGTGTGGCAGTGCGGGGCGTAGGTTGGCAGAGAAGAAGCTCCGGCGCACCCCTACCTGGTGTGCCAAATGTTGGATGTAGGGTTCCGTCAAACCCTTAAGGTTCAAACACTAGGGTGCGCGCGAAGTCTTTCCCTCCTACCGATCTACGCCCTAGCTCGCTAAGATCTCGCGGACGAACTCGACGAACTCGCAACACAAAGAGACACGAGGTTTATACTGGTTCGGGCCACCGTTGTGGTGTAATACCCTACTCCAGTGTGGTGGTGGTGGATTGCCTCTTGGGCTGATGAGGAACAGTTACAAGGGAAGAACAGCCTCCTGAGGTTGAGGTGTTCTTGTGCGTGCGAACTTGCGCGCGTCTCTGGATCCGATCCCTATTACTGTGGTGGCTAGAGCTATTTATAGAGGCCCTGGTCCTCTTCCCAAATATTGAGCGGGAAGGGAGCCAACAACGGCGGGCAAGTTTGAAGGGGGACATCTAGTACAAGCTATCCTGACAAAAGTGGTCTTCGCCTGCGAAAAGCTCTGGTGGTGACGCTGTCTTGGGCTCCACGATGACTTCTGTCTTGTCGTCCTCCTGGTCTTGGTCTCGTTGTACCAATATAGCAACCTTTGCCTTATGCCTCGGTGCTCCTCTCCTGCGCTGGCTTCCTTAGCACCAAAGAGGAAACAAGGACGCTGCACGCGCTGGCGCCCGCCTGGTGTCGATCGTCATGGCTCACGTCACGAGAGCCTCGTGAGGTTTGCCCTGCCTTGATATCTCCACTCCTCGTGAGCCTGCCTGGCTAGGCCGCTTCTGAGGAGGTCTTGCGTCGCCCACCTCACGAGGCTTGGCCCCTCGCGAGGGTCTTGGATGCCTTGTTGATGAAGATGGGCCGTACGGCCCGCCAACTTAGCCACGCAGCGGGCCGCAGGCAGGCAAGTCTGGGGACCCCCGTTCCCAGAACGCCGACAGAATGGGTCAAGTCAATCACATCATTCTCCTAATGATATGATCCCGTTAATCAAATGACAACTCTTTGTCCATGGCTAGGAAACATAACCATCTTTGATCAACGAGCTAGTCAAGTAGAGGCATACTAGTGACACTCAGTTTGTCTATGTATTCACACATGTATTATGTTTCCGGTTTAATACAATTCTAGCATGAATAATAAACATTTATCATGATATAAGGAAATAAATAATAACTTTATTATTGCCTCTAGGGCATATTTCCTTCAGACGTTCACATAACACCACTAGAGGAAAGACAACATACATCTCATCAAAATATCGAACGAATACCAAATTCACATGACTACTTATAACAAGACTTCTCCCATGTCCTCAGGAACAAACGTGACTACTCACAAATCATATTCATGTTCATAATCAGAGGGGTATTAATGTGCATAAAGGATCTAAACATATAATCTTCCACCGAATAAATCAATTAGCATCAACTACAAGGAGTAATTAACACTACTAGCAACCCACAGGTACCAATCCGAGGTTTGGAGACAAAGATCGGATACAAGAGATGAACTAGGGTTTGAGAAGAGATGGTGCTGGTGAAGATGTTGATGGAGATTGACCCCCTCCCGATGAGAGGATCGATGGTGATGACGATTTCCCCCTCCCGGAAGGATGTTTTCCCGGCAGAACAGCTCCGCCGGAGCCCTAGTTTGGTTTCGCCAGGTTCCGCCTCGAGACGGCGGCGCTTCGTCCTAAAAGCTTCCTTCTAATTTTTTCAGGGCAAAAGACACCTTATACCAGAAGATGGGCATCGGGGGGCTGCCAGGTGGCCCACGAGGCAGGGGGCGCGCCCAGGGGCTAGGGCGCGCCCTCCACCCTCGTGGACGGTGGGTGGCCCACCTCTGGTGCTTTCTTCATCTGATATTTTTAATATATTCCTAAACTGACTTTCGTAGAGTTTCAGGACTTTTGGAGTTGTGCAGAATAGGTCTCTAATATTTGCTCCTTTTCCAGCCCAGAATTCCAGCTGCCGGCATTCTCCCTCTTCATGTAAACCTTATAAAATAAGAGAGAAAAGGCATAAGTATTGTGACATAATGTTTAATAATAGCCCATAATGCAATAAATATCGATATAAAAGCTTGATGCAAAATGGACGTATCACTGCTTCCCGCCCGCTAGCTTCGCACGCATTGCATCCCGCCTGCCAGCGCTGCATCCCGCCAGCCGCTATTCATCTCCACGCGCCGCTGCCCGCATTGCGCCAGCCGCATCGCGCCAGCCCCGCCAGCCGCTACCCACGTCTTCCACGCGCTACCCACCAGCCGCTACGCGCCGACGCTGCCTCGACCCATCAGATCGCCAGCCCGCCCGTCCCATCAGATCGCCAGCACGCCACTCGCCTCGTCCGCCTCGTCTGCTCACCTTGCCAGCGCCCGCTCGCCTTGCAAGCCGCTACTGCCGCTGCCCCGAGCCGCCGAGTCGCCTCGTCATGTCGTCCGTCACCTCCTCTGCGTCCACTAAATCCAACCCGTTCGCCGACGCAAACCCTCCCGACGTGAACGACATCCGTAACCTGAACATCTTCGAGCGGGTGCTGGTTCGTCTCTCACAGGCGGACTCCTCCTACTACACGTGGAAGACGTATTTTTCCCTCGTGTTCCGGGAGTATCACCTCATCGACCACGTGGACGTCACCGTCAACTCCAGCCTCGTCCCCGAGTTCCATGACTGGTCCACCATTGACACCACGATCATCCGCTGGTTCTTCCTCACCATCTCGCCGGACCTCTTCCAGACGGTCGTGGCAGACGGTGACGATGCCTACGCCGTGTGGACCAAGCTGAACGGGCTCTTCACCGACAATCAGCTCTAGCGTCGTGTTTTTTTGCAGCAAGAGTTTTTTGGGTGTCACCAGGACAACACCTCCGTCGACGACTATTGTCGCCGCCTGAAGACTCTCGCTGACGAGCTCCGCGATATTGGTGCGAAGATCGATGATGACCTCCTCCTCAGCACGCTCACCGCCGGACTCAACGAGGACTTCGGCAATGCCGCGGCGAACCTCAGCCTCATCCAAAACCCGTCCTTCACCAAGTTCGTTGCGTACCTCCGCTTGGAGGAGCGGCGGATGAAGCAGGTGAAGGCGCGGGCCATCCACACCGCCCTCACCGCCAGCACCACCCGCGGCCTACCCTCGGCTTCTCCAGCCGCGACGGCCGCGCCCCCGCTGCCGCGCCACCCGGCGTCCTTCCCGGCGCCCCCAGCAGCCGGGGCTGCTTCCGCTGCCCTATGGTCCGCCCGCCCCTCACGCCGAATGGCGCCGCGGGGGCCGCCGCGGTGGGGACCGCCGCGGCGGTCAGTAGCAGCAGCCGCAGGGCACCGGCCAGCCTCGTCAGCCGCAACAGTTCCAGGTGCCCCCTCCGTGGGCCTCCGGCTACAACCCGTGGACCGATGTTGTCCATGCCTACACCATGTCGCTTCCATGGGCTGCTGCACCAACCCTTCTCGTGTCGTGCCCGTCGGCGCATCAGGCGTACTATGCGGCTCCACAATCGTACGGAGGATACCCACCGCTGCAGCTGAGCGGCGCCTATGGTTTTCCTGTGGCCCCGCCGCTGCCCTCACCGGCCCTGCCTCTTCCGCCTTGGGATCCGGTGCTCCTCGCCACACTGCACACCGCGCCTACGCCGAACAACTACACTGGAGGCGGTGATTGGTACATGGACACCGGGGCTACGGCTCACATGTTTGCTCATCCTGGTAATCTTGCCTCCTCCACTCCCGTCACCACCGACCGCCGCATCATTGTCGGCGACGGTTCCACACTCCCTATCACTCATGTCGGGCACACTTCTTTTCCTTCCACTTCCATGCCTATTACTTTGTCTAACATACTTGTGTCACCTCATCTTATTAAGAATCTTGTTTCTGTTCGTTGTTTAACTCGTGAAAATCCTGTTACTGTTGAATTTGACGAGCTTGGTTTTTGTGTCAAGGACGCTCGAACCAGGATGGTACTTCACCGATGTGACAGCCTCAACGACCTCTATCCGGTGCATCCGCCGTTGATGTCTACTACACAACCTTCTTCTTGTAGACGTTGTTGGGCCTCCAAGTGCAAAGGTTTGTAGGACAGTAGCAAATTTCCCTCAAGTGGATGACCTAAGGTTTATCAATCCGTGGGAGGCGTAGGATGAAGATGGTCTCTCTCAAGCAACCCTGCAACAGAATAACAAAGAGTCTCTTGTGTCCCCAACACACCCAATACAATGGTAAATTGTATAGGCGCACTAGTTCGGCGAAGAGATGGTGATACAAGTGCAATATGGATGGTAGATAAAGGTTTTTGTAATCTGAAAATATAAAAACAGCAAGGTAACTAATGATAAAAGTGAGCACAAACGGTATTGCAATGCTAGAAACAAGGCCTAGGGTTCATACTTTCACTAGTGCAAGTTCTCTCAACAATAATAACATAATTGGATCATATAACTATCCCTCAACATGCAACAAAGTGTCACTCCAAAGTCACTAATAGCGGAGAACAAACGAAGAGATTATGGTAGGGTACGAAACCACCTCAAAGTTATCCTTTCTGATCGATCTATTCAAGAGTCCGTAGTAAAATAACACGAAGCTATTCTTTCCGTTCGATCTATCATAGAGTTCGTACTAGAATAACACCTTAAGACACAAATCAACCAAAACCCTAATGTCACCTAGATACTCCAATGTCACCTCAAGTATCCGTGGGTATGATTATACGATATGCATCACACAATCTCAGATTCATCTATTCAACCAACACAAAGAACTTCAAAGAGTGCCCCAAAGTTTCTACCGGAGAGTCAAGACGAAAATGTGTGCCAACCCCTATGCATAGGTTCATGGGCGGAACCCGCAAGTTGATCACCAAAACATACATCAAGTGAATCACGTGATATCCCATTGTCACCACAGATACGCACATGCAAGACATACATCAAGTGTTCTCAAATCCTTAAAGACTCAATCCGATAAGATAACTTCAAAGGGAAAACTCAATCCATTACAAGAGAGTAGAGGGGGAGAAACATCATGAGATCCAACTATAATAGCAAAGCTCACGATACATCAAGATCGTATCACCTCAAGAACACGAGAGAGAGAGAGAGAGAGAGAGATCAAACACATAGCTACTGGTACATACCCTCAGCCCCGAGGGTGAACTACTCCCTCCTCGTCATAGAGAGCGCCGGGATGATGAAGATGGCCACCGGTGAGGGATCCCCCCTCCGGCAGGGTGCCGGAACAGGGTCCCAATTGGTTTTTGGTGGCTACATAGGCTTGCGACGGCGGAACTCCCGATCTATTCTGTTCCCCGATGTTTTTAGGGTATATGGACATATATAGGTGAAAGAAGTCGGTCAGGAGAGCCACGAGGGTGGAGGGCGTGCCCAGGGGGTGGGCGCCCCCCCTGCCTAGTGCCTTCCTCGTTGCTTCCCTTACGTACAGTCCAAGTCTTCTGGATTGCTTCCGTTTCGAAAATAACTCTCCCGAAGGTTTCATTCCGTTTGGACTCCATTTGATATTCCATTTCTGCGAAACACCGAAACAAGGCAAAAAACAGAAACTGGCACTGGGCTCTGGGTTAATAGGTTAGTCCCAAAAATAATATAAAAGTGTATAATAAAGCCCATAAACATCCAAAACAGATAATATAATAGCATGGAACAATCAAAAATTATAGATACGTTGGAGACGTATCAAGCATCCCCAAGCTTAATTCCTGCTCGTCGTCGAGTAGGTAAATGATAAAAACAGAATTTTTGATGTGGAATGCTACCTAACATATTTATCAATGTAATCTTCTTTATTGTGGCAAGAATATTCAGATCCATAAGATTCAAGACAAAAGTTTAATATTGACATGAAAACAATAATACTTCAAGCATACTAACAAAGCAATCATGTCTTCTCAAAATAACATGGCCAAAGAAAGTTATCCCTACAAAATCATGTAGTCTGGCTATGCTCTATCTTCATCACACAAAATATTTAAATCGTGCACAACCCCGATGACAAGCCAAGCAATTGTTTCATACTTTTGATGTTCTCAAACCTTTTCAATCTTCACGCAATACATGAGCGTGAGCCATGGACATAGCACTATAGGTGGAATAGAATGGTGGTTGTGGAGAAGACAAAAAGGAGAAGATAGTCTCACATCAACTAGGCGTATCAACGGGCTATGGAGATGCCCACCAATAGATATCAATGTGAGTGAGTAGGGATTGCCATGCAACGGATGCACTAGAGCTATAAGTGTATGAAAGCTCAACAAAAGAAACTAAGTGGGTGTGCATCCAACTCGCTTGCTCACGAAGACCTAGGGCATTTTGAGGAAGCCCATCATTGGAATATACAAGCCAAGTATTCTAATGAAAGATTCCCACTAGTATATGAAAGTGACAACATAGGAGACTCTCTATCATGAAGATCATGGTGCTACTTTGAAGCACAAGTGTGGTAAAAGGATAGTAGCATTGTCCCTTCTCTCTTTTTCTCTCATTTTTTTATTTTTTTATTTGGGCCTTTTCTCCTCTCTTTTTTTGGCCTCTTTTTTTATTTTATTTTTATTTTTCGTCCGGAGTCTCATCCCGACTTGTGGGGGAATCATAGTCTCCATCATCCTTTCCTCACTAGGACAATGCTCTAATAATGATGATCATCACACTTTTATTTACGTACAACTCAAGAATTACAACTCAATACTTAGAACAAAATATGACTCTATATGAATGCCTCTGGTGGAGTGCCGGGATATGCAATGAATCAAGAGTGTCATGTATAAAAATTATGAACGGTGGCTTTGCCACAAATACGATGTCAACTACATGATCATGCAAAGCAATATGACAATGATGGAACGTGTCATAGTAAACGGAACGGTGGTAAGTTGCATGGCAATATATCTCGGAATGGCTATGGAAATGCCATAATAGGTAGGTATGGTGGCTGTTTTGAGGAAGGTAATGGTGGGTGTATGGTACCGGCGAAGTTGCGCGATACTAGAGAGGCTAGCAATGGTGGAAGGATGAGAGTGCGTATAATCCATGGACTCAACATTAGTCATAAAGAACTCACATACTTATTGCAAAAATCTATTAGTTATCGAAACGAAGTACTACGCGCATGCTCCTAGGGGGATAGATTGGTAGGAAAAGACCATCGCTCGTCCCCGACCGCCACTCATAAGGAAGACAATCAATAAATAAATCATGCTCCGAGTTCATCACATAACGGTTCATCATACGTGCATGCTACGGGAATCACAAACTTTAACATGAGTATCTCTCAAATTCACAACTACTCAACTAGCATGACTCTAATATCACCATCTTCATATATCAAAACAATCATAAGGAATCAAACTTCTCTTAGTATTCAATGCACTTTATATGAAAGTTTTTATTATATCCCTCTTGGATGCCTATCATATTAGGACTAATTTCATAACCAAAGCAAATTACCATGCTGTTCTAAAGACTCTCAAAATAATATAAGTGAAGCATGAGAGTTCATATATTTCTTCAAAATAAATCCACCGCCGTGCTCTAAAAGATATAAGTGAAGCACTAGAGCAAACAACAAACTACTCCGAAAGATATAAGTGAAGATCAATGAGTAGTTGAATAATTATGCAACTATGTGAAGACTCTCTAACATTTAAGAATTTCAGATCTTGATACTTTATTCAAACAGCAAGCAAAACAAAATAAAATAAAATGACGCTCCAAGCAAAACACATATCATGTGGTGAATAAAAATATAGCTCCAAGTAAAGTTACCGATGAACGAAGACGAAAGAGGGGATGCCATCCGGGGCATCCCCAAGCTTAGGCTCTTGGTTGTCCTTGAATATTACCTTGGGGTGCCTTGGGCATCCCCAAGCTTAGGCTCTTGGTTGTCCTTGAATATTACCTTGGGGTGCCTTGGGCATCCCCAAGCTTAGGCTCTTACCACTCCTTATTCCATAGTCCATCGAATCTTCACCGAAAACATGAAAACTTCACAACACAAAACTTAACAGAAGATCTCGTGAGCTCCGTTAGCGAAAGAAACAAAACACCACTTCAAGGTACTGTAATGAACTCATTCTTTATTTGTATTGGTGTTAAATCTACTGTATTCCAACTTCTCTATAGTTTATAAACTATTTTACTAGCCATAGATTCATCAAAATAAGCAAACAACACACGAAAAACAGAATCTGTCAAAAACAGAACAGTCTGTAGTAATCTGTAACTAACGCAAACTTCTGGAACTCAAAAAATTCTACCAAAATAGGACGACCTAGATAATTTGATTATTGATCTTCTGCAGTTAGAATCAGTATTTTATCACGTTCTGGTGATTTTAAACAATTGTTTTCGTGAATAGAAAGTTTCTGGAATTTTCAGCAAGATCAAATAACTATCATCCAAGAAGATCCCATAGGTCTTACTTGGCACAAAGACTAATTAAAACACAAAACCACATCTAACCAGAAGCTAGATGGATTATTTATTACTAAACATAACCAAAAAGCAAGAAAGTAAAATAAAATTGGGTTGTCTCCCAACAAGCGCTAACGTTTAACGCCCCTAGCTAGGCATGATGATTTCAATGATGCTCACATAAAAGATAAGAATTGAAACATAAAGAGAGCATCATGAAGAATATGACTAGCACATTTAAGTCTAACCCACTTCCTATGCATAGGAATTTTGTGAGCAAACAACTTATGGGAACAAAAATCAACTTGCATAGGAAGGCAAAACAAGCATAACTTTAAAACTTTAAGCACATAGAGAGGAAACTTCATATTATTGCAATTCCTACAAGCATATATTCCTCCCTCATAATAATTTTCAGTAGCATCATGAATGAATTCAACAATATAACCAGTACCTAGAGCATTCTTTTCATGATCTACAAGCATAGAATTTTTATTACTCTCCACATAAGCAAAATTCTTCTCATTCAGAATAGTAGTGGGAGCAAACTCAACAAAATAACTATCATGTGATTGAACATTAAGATGACAAGTTTCATGGTTATCATTATTCTTTAAAGCATACGTGTCATCACAATAATCATCATAGATAGGAGGCATGCTTTCATCATAGTAAATTTGCTCATCAAAGCTTGGGGGACAAAAAATATCATCTTCATCAAACATAGCTTCCCCAAGCTTGTGGCTTTGCATATCATTAGCATCATGGGTATTCAAAGAATTCATACTAACAACATTGCAATCATGCTCATCATTCACATATTTTATGCCAAGCATTCTATGTAATTCTTCTTCTAGTACTTGAGCACAATTTTCCTTCCCATCATACTCACGAAAGATATTAAAAAGATAAAGCGTATGAGGCAAACTCAATTCCATTTTTTTGTAGTTTTCTTTTATAAACTAAACTAGTGATAAAACAAGAAACTAAAAGATTCGATTGCAACATCTAAAGATATACCTTCAAGCAGTCACCTCCCCGGCAACGGCGCCAGAAAAGAGCTTGATGTCTACTACACAACCTTCTTCTTGTAGACGTTGTTGGGCCTCCAAGTGCAGAGGTTTGTAGAACAGTAGCAAATTTCCCTCAAGTGGATGACCTAAGGTTTATCAATCCGTGGGAGGCGTAGGATGAATATGGTCTCTCTCAAGCAACCCTGCAACCAAATAGCAAAGAGTCTCTTGTGTCCCCAACACACCCAATACAATGGTAAATTGTATAGGTGCACTAGTTCGGCGAAGAGATGGTGATACAAGTGCAATATGGATGGTAGATAAAGGTTTTTGTAATCTGAAAATATAAAAACAGCAAGGTAACTATTGATAAAAGTGAGCGAAAATGGTATTGCAATGCATTGAAACAAGGCCTAGGATTCATACTTTCACTAATGCAAGTTCTCTCAACAATAATAACATAATTGGATCATATAACTATCCCTCAACATGCAACAAAGAGTCACTCCAAAGTCACTAATAGCGGAGAACAGGCGAAGAGATTATGGCAGGGTATGAAACCACCTCAAAGTTATCCTTTCTGATCGATCTATTCAAGAGTCCGTAGTAAAATAACACGAAGCTATTCTTTCCGTTCGATCTATCATAGAGTTCGTACTAGAATAACACCTTAAGACACAAATCAACCAAAACCCTAATGTCACCTAGATACTCCAATGTCACCTCAAGTATCCGTGGGTATGATTATACGATATGCATCACACAATCTCAGATTCATCTATTCAACCAACACAAAGAACTTCAAAGAGTGCCCCAAAGTTTCTACCGGAGAGTCAAGACGAAGACGTGTGCCAACCCCTATGCATAGGTTCATGGGCGGAACCCGCAAGTTGATCACCAAAACATACATCAAGTGAATCACGTGATATCCCATTGTCACCACAGATACGCACATGCAAGACATACATCAAGTGTTCTCAAATCCTTAAAGACTCAATCCGATAAGATAACTTCAAAGGGAAAACTCAATCCATTACAAGAGAGTAGAGGGGGAGAAACGTCATAAGATCCAACTATAATAGCAAAGCTCGCGATACATCAAGATCGTATCACCTCAAGAATACGAGAGAGAGAGAGAGAGATCAAACACATAGCTACTGGTACATACCCTCGGCCCCGAGGGTGAACTACTCCCTCCTCGTCATGGAGAGCGCCGGGATGATGAAGATGGCCACCGATGAGGGATCCCCCCTCCAGCAGGGTACCGGAACAGGGTCCCGATTGGTTTTTGGTGGCTACAGAGGCTTGCGGCGGCGGAACTCCCGATCTATTCTATTCCCCGATGTTTTTAGGGTATATGGACATATATAGGCGAAAGAAGTCGGTCAGGGGAGCTACAAGGGGCCCACGAGGGTGGAGGGCGCACCCAGGGGGGTGGGCGCGCCCCCTGCCTCGTGCCTTCCTTGTTGCTTCCCTTACGTACACTCCAAGTCTTCTGGATTGCTTCCGTTCCAAAAATAACTCTCCCGAAGGTTTCATTCCGTTTGGACTCCGTTTGATATTCCTTTTCTGCGAAACACTGAAACAAGGCAAAAAGCAGAAACTGGCACTGGGCTCTGGGTTAATAGGTTAGTCCCAAAAATAATATAGAAGTGTATAATAAAGCCCATAAACATCC
The DNA here is from genome assembly GCF_018294505.1 of Triticum aestivum. Classification (NCBI taxonomy): domain Eukaryota; kingdom Viridiplantae; phylum Streptophyta; class Magnoliopsida; order Poales; family Poaceae; genus Triticum; species Triticum aestivum. Next base: position 148,679,439 of record NC_057811.1, read on the forward strand.
AAAACAGATAATATAATATCATGAAACAATCAAAAATTATAGATACGTTGGAGACGTATCAGCCGTCCACCTCCACCACCGCACCGGTTGCTCTCTCCGTCGGCGTCGACCTCTGGCACGCTCGTTTGGGTCGTCCCAACCCCATCACACTTCGTCATATTCTTAGGAGTTTCAGTTTCAGTTGTAATAAGATAGGGGATCACACCTGTCATGCCTGTCGTGTGGCAAACATGTTCGCCTCCCGTTTAATAACTCCACCACCATAGCTTCTTTTCCTTATTAGTTGATTCATAGCGATGTGTGGACCTCTCCGGTTCCTAGTAATTCGGGCTATTTATATTATCTGGTTATCCTTGATGATTATTCTCACTATGTGTGGACGTTTCCTTTACGACCAAAGTCGGATGCACTCTCCACTTTGACGCTTTTTACTCCTATGTTAGCACGCAGTTTGGGCGTCCCATCCTTGCTCTCCAGACTGACAATGGAAAAGAGTTCGACAACCTTGTTTTCCGCACTTTTCTGTCGCACCACGGCACGGTCTTTCGTCTCACATGCCCGTATACTTCACATCAGAACGGTCGAGCCGAACGCGTCCTTCGCACTCTGAATGACTGTGTTCGCACGCTCCTGTTCCATGCTAATGTGCCACCCCGTTTCTAGCCGGATGCACTCGCTACTGCTTCACTTCTCCTTAACCTCCGCCCCTGCTGCCCACGGTGGAAGTATGCACCTCACCATCTTCTCTTCGGTACGCCCCAATCTTATGATGGCTTGCGTATTTTCGGGTGCCTTTGCTATCCTAGCACTGCCGACTCCGCTCCTCACAAACTCGCACCTCGTTCTGTCGCTTGCATCTTCATCGGCTACCCCTCTAACTCCAAGGGATATCAGTGCTACGATCCCGTCCCCCACCGTGTGTTCACTTCCCGGCACGTTTACTTTGATGAGCATGTGTTTCCGTTTCAGCAGGTACCCCCGGCTGTTCCTCCCGCCACCAGTGATGCGGGCTCCTTGACGCCTCACCCAGGGCGCTCACGCGCCTCCCTTGGGCCACCCCTTTCTTCGAGGCGCGCCCCCCGCATGTGGCGCCTCCTACAGCCGTGGCGCTGGCGCCCCCGGCGCCCCCGACGTTGGCGCCCCCCCCACGTCGGCGCCCGCGGCCCCCCGACGCCCGCAGCCGGTCCGGTCACCCGCGCCCGTACAGGCGTTTTTCGCCCGAGCTCGCGCTACGCCGCGGATGACTACGTCCATGCGGCGTTCACCTCTGAGCCGTCGCCGTTGCTGTCCTCCGCTCGAGCCGCTCTTCGTAACCCGCCCTGGATGGCTACAATGCAAGAGGAGATTGACGCCCTGTTGCGCAACCGGACATGGCAGCTTGTTCCCCGTCCCCGGCACGCAAATGTGATTACCGGGAAGTGGGTCTTCAAACACAAGCTCCGTCCTGATGGTACCCTTGATCGCTATAAAGCGCGCTGGGTAGTTCGTGGCTTCCGACAACGTGCTGGTATCGACTTCACCGACACCTTCGCTCCGGTCGTCAAGCCCGGCATGATACGCACGGTTCTTCACCTCGCGGTCTCCCGTGCTTGGCCGGTGCACCATATGGAAACGCCTTCCTCCATGGACACCTCGAGGAGCAGGTCTTCTGCCAGCAGCCCATCGGGTTTGTTGACCCGGTGCTTCCCAACCATGTCTGCCTGCTCTCGCGGTCCTTGTACGGCCTCAAGCAGGCTCCGCGCGCTTGGTACCAGCGCATCGCGGCGTTTCTTCACCAGCTTGGGTTCCGCTCTACCCGCTCGGACGCCTCACTCTTCGTCTATCATCAGGGCTCTGACACGGCCTACTTGCTGCTCTATGTCAACGACATCATCCTGATGGCATGTACGACTGGTCTCCTCAGTCAGCTCACGGCTCGTCTTCGCGCTGAGTTCGCCATCAAGGACTTGGGTCCTTTGCACTACTTCCTCGGTGTCGAGGTGGTGCGCCGTCCGGATGGCTTCTTCCTTCATCAGCAGAAGTACGCTCATGAGCTCCTGGAGCGCGCCGGCATGCTTAACTGCAAGCCCGCTGCCACGCCTATTGATACGAAGGCCAAGCTTTCTACCACGGATGGTTCTGCTGCTTCGGATGCTGCTTTCTATCGGTCTATCGTTGGTGCTCTTCAGCACCTCACTCTGACTCGATCGGAGATCCAGTATGCCGTGCAGCAGGTGTCTCCATATGCATGCCCCCCGAGACGTTCACTGGGCTGCCGTCAAGCGGATTCTCCGCTATGTCTGTGGCACTATGGATCTTGGTGTCACGCTTCACGCCTCCGCCGACACCCCCCTCACCGCCTACTCTGATGCAGACTGGGCGGGCTGCCCTGACACTCGTCGCTCCACCTCGGGCTATTGTGTCTACCTTGGACCCTCACTTATCTCGTGGTCGTCCAAGCGGCAGCCTTCGGTCTCTCGTTCCAGTGCTGAGGCTGAGTATCGTGCGGTGGCCAACGCCGTCGCCGAGTGTTCGTGGCTTCGCCAGTTGCTTCAGGAGCTCTCTTGCCCTGTTGACCGTGCCACGATGGTCTACTGCGACAACGTCTCGGCGGTCTACCTCTCCGCTAACCCGGTGCATCATCGACGGACCAAGCATATTGAGTTGGATATTCATTTTATTCGGGAACAGGTGGCCCTTGGCCATATTCGTGTTTTACACGTTCCTACTTCCCAACAATTTGCAGATATCATGACCAAGGGCTTGCCTACGTCGTCATTTGAGGAGTTCCGGTCCAGTCTTTGCGTCAGCCGCGGTGCCGCTTTGACTGCGGGGGGTGTTGAGTATATGTGTTATGTGCATATGTGTATTGGGCCCGTCTCCTAATTCTTTGTATAGTTGAGGTTTGTGGCCCACATTTGTACATTATATATACATGCCTATGCACGAGAGCAATATTACGTGCAATTCCCACAACATACACGAACATTGTGGTTTTCGGACAAAAATATTGTGGCATTTCGACGTTCTTAAGTAGTAATTTGAAGTTTTTTTCAAATAATATACTCCCTCCAATCTGAATTAAAGGTTGCGCCAACTAGTTTAGATCTGAGGGAGTAGTAAATTGACGTTAGAGTCATGTGAACTCTTAAAAGAAAACAACCACCCGACCAAGAATTTTGTGACTCGGGAGCAAAACAATACACACCAAGGTGGGCCTTCGGGAAAAGCACAAGAAGCATTTTAAATTTTCCGAAGCCACAGAGGCGACAAGTGGAGCCCCAGGTTGAGGATGCATCCAATTTTTCTTCCTTTGCCTTTTTACAGTTTTTAGTTGGTTTTTCATCTACATGAGTTTTTTTAATAGATCTAAATTATGTAAATTGTAAAAATATTTTTTTCATGAATTTAAAAAATATTAATGAATATAAGAATGTTCGTGTATAAATGTTCATAGATTTTAAAAAATGTTCATGTATTTAAAAAGTACTCATGAAATTTAAAATTGATTTCTTTAAAGTTCACGAACTAAAAAAGTAGAAATACAGAAAAATAATAGAAAATGAACAACAGAAAGGAAAGAAACAAAGAGACGACTATGTGTAAGTCAACTAAATTTTTTCTGCAAGTCAATATATTTTTGCCGTCAGAGGTTTATCCAATGGCCAGGATCACGCCGTGACTATCATATTCTTCCTCTCGTACCGTCTCCCAGCCCAACCCTAACTATCAACCCCCACCATCCATGGCTGGTGGCGCTCCCGTGACCGGCCCGCTCTCCCCCCACCGCCTTGACCGCCTCCACCCGGCCAACCCTACCCCCCCCCCCCCCCCCCCCCCGCCCGCCTTCAGCCTCGCGCTTCCCAAAATTCACTCGACTTACCACTAGCCCACGCTAAAAGGAAAACCAGAGGAAACAAACCCAACTAAAACCATAGAACTAGAAAGAAAAAAAAACAGAAAACAGACGAACCCGAAAGAAAATCAGGTGCGCTCGCATTGGAAAATAGGCCTGCCCCTAATTGTTTTTTTAAAGGCCTGGCCCATAGCAGCTTGCCCTGTGCGATTGCTCGCGTCGAATTCCGTGCGAGCGGGCGAGCCCGAAGCCACGACCTCTGCTTTCATTCGAACGTTACTCGACCCGATTTCAACTCCATTCCCTCCTTCATATTTACTCCCCCCTTTCCAGCCGTTAGCGCTCTCTCGTTCCGATTCGCCACTGCCGCCGCCCTAAACATCCCCCTCCCCTCCCCCTCTCCTCTCCCCGCGACGGAGGAGCACGGATCGGCGGCCAGGTGAGGTGAGGACTCAGCGTCTGCCTTCTCGATCTCCTGCCGTTAGAGGGTGGCTGTTGTACCCGGCGGGTTTCCGATTTCATTACGTCCCTTCTCTGGTACGCTCCGGTTCTTGATGGCTTCGCTTGGTGCGGTCGCCGTACCGCGGTTAGATTTGGGGACCCTTTTTTCCGTTCTAGTCCGTGCCATGCCGCTGTGGTGCTAGTATTTTCAGGTGGAGACGAGCTTGGAGTTCCCGTTCCCAGTTCTCATCCAAGAAATCGCAGTTTTTTGTTTACCCCGTTCCAAATAATTGTACCCAAGAAACAATCCGGGTCTCAATTCGTGGGATCAGCTGTGCCAGAATTTCCGGGTTTCGCTGCGGAATCCTCCTCTGCCAGGCAGCGAAGATTCGGCGGGGATTTTGTTTTGGGGGTTTGATTTTGTTCCTCCAAACTTTCCACCGTCTGTCTTTGCTGGTTTTGCGTTTGCTTCTAAAAGTATATGGCCGCCATTCTTCTTTTCCTTTTTTGGCTGAAAACACCGCAATCCCTTCTTGTTTTCTTTTTATTAACTCCTCTCCAGGAGGCAGATTTTGACAGTGTGACTTTTGGTGTATCTATTGCCGCAGGTAGATCGGAGCAGTATAAGAAATTTTCTGCCAAGGTTGGTTAGTTGATAACAAGCACGCAGGCACAATGGCTGCTGAAGTTGGGCAGCCGTTCAGTGGATGGACGCACTCAGATTCGCCCTACAACGACCTCTGCACACAGGTAGTATCCTCTGCTTCGAAATCATTTGTCGCTTCACCTTTGGTTGCGTACCTGAATTATCAACTTAAATCTCGATAGTTTAATAGCTCCTTGATATCGTAGTGCTGTTGGGAAATACTCCTATTTGAGATGTCAACATTGTATGACATAGTTGATGCTGCCTGAATCTTGTTTCTGTAGTTTCTTGTTGCGTTTCGAGGAGGCTAGATGGCGGTTAGTAATTTTGTTTTTATTCACTGCTGATGCAAAAGGTCAAATATTCTTATGACATAGGAATAGGAAAATTTCTTATGGGGAGACACTATTTGTCCATTTGATTCGAAGGAATGGACCATAAGAAAAGGGGAGGTATTTTTCCTTTGTATTGAGTTTCATAGGAAAAATAAAAGGAATTTTACCATCCACTAAAACCTCTTTTTTTACATTCCTATGCACAAACAAGGCAAAAGCTATAAGTAGCATTATATTAACTTTATCTTACATTTGCATATGTTTTAACCTTAATTTGACCATGCTTTGTAGGATTCCTGTGTTTTTCCTATTCAATCGAATCAAACACCCAATTTTGCAGATCCCTGTGTCTTTCACAATCCTATCATATTCTTGAGTTTTCCCTATTCCTACATTTTCAAATCCTGCGAATCAAAGAGGCCGTATTAGTTATATCCAGAGTTTTGTAGCTACCACTCTGTATATGTTAGTTAGTTATTGTTTTTTCTGTTGTTCTAAATTTCTAATAAATTGAAGTTCGTGAGTCTCTAATTTCTCTTTATGTCTACTGTCCAGGACGATTCAGTTCAGAAAATGGTACTTGATCATGGTTCGGTATCATTTGGTAGATTTGCAGAAGAGTCTTTGTCATGGGAGAACAGATCAGTATTTGAACACAACAGACGTCAGGAGGAGATAAGCAAACTCACACTGCCTGGTTTAGTTGCACAGAAGAAGGCATTTTTTGAAGAATATTACAAGAGGAAGGCTCAGAAAGCTAAACTTCTCACCGAAGCCACATTGGAAGAAAGGAGTGATGGCGACACTCTGGACCATAGCATGCAGGAAGATAATTCACATGCAGTTGTTCCCGAAGATCCTGTGGATACTGCTCCAAGCTCCAGTTGTCAACCATCTACTGGAGTGAGCTCATCGGATGAGAATAAACGCTATGAACCCCATGGGCTAGGATACTTGACATTCAATCCTCTGTTTTCTCGGATAACAGGGTCGCAAGGTATTCAAGATGAGGAGGCATCTAGTACTGCTCAAAATCAACATGTTGATGGTGAGTTTCGGTGCGCTACGCGCACGAGTAGTAAACATGGTCTCAACCAGGAAACCGTGGAGAGAAAGGTTCTTGCACCAAAGCATGTGGTTTCAACTGATTATGGTGAAAGTAATGTTGCTGCGTCGAGAATTAGCTTGCCTATAGCAAGTTTGAAAGCTGGTGTTAAGAAACAGGAGCCAAGAAAGAGCATAGCGGCAGCTGTCATTAACGGGTTGACAAAGGGGGCCAAGGTATTGATATTTACTGTTTATGTAGTGAAGGATCTACTTTTCAGCAAGGGGGGAGGGGGGGGGGGGGGGGGTGACTGACAAGATATAACAGAAAAGAGCTAGTTTTTGCAGTTGGTTCCTGCTTTAGCGGCAAGTAAATTCTAGATAATCAATACTAGAATGTTGTAGTATAGAAAGTTCATCGCAAAAGTACAAGAGTTTTATTTTGGACATTGGTTTACATTTGATATACAGAAGCATTCACCCATATATTGGGATGATCAATTTGCTGCAATTACATGGTTGGTGTGAGTTTTGGCTTTGTATGAGATTCCAAGCAGTTTGGAAGGGAAATTCCATAATAATATTATATGACTTACATGTGTGAATGAGCCAAATCACTTTCCAGGATAGTACTAGCTAGATCACTTTCCAGGATAGTACTAAAGAAAACTTCCATTGTTGGTTTCTTCCTTTCTTGATTATTTTATATATATGATGCAAAAGTTAATGTCATTTATCTCATATGCCCATGTTTACTATTTCAGGACCCATCAAGTTGTCTTATCCAAATTCCGAGAGTACATTTAAGAAGAAACTCAGAAAACATGAACTCTGAAGGCTTAAAGGATCCTTTCCACAAGAGGGTTGAGATGAAATTGCGTGCTTTATCTGATAGGATGAGTGCTGAGAAAGCTGCTGCCTCTTCTAGATCTTCTCCGTATCAAAATGCTGATAGAGCTGCCATTTCTTCCAGATCTGCTTTGTGCCAGAACACTGATAGAGTCATTGCACCATCTAAATCAGCTACACAAGCTTCTCACAAGTTTTTGAAAGAAGTACAGCCTGCAGCTACCCTTCCTCGTACAAATTTCTACAACAAGGGATTGTCTGTTTCTCATGTTGCCTCTAGCAACAGCAGCAATACTGGGAAGCTGGCTACTAGAAGCTCAGTTATGCCCAATTCACTTCAAAATAATGCAAAACCCTTGCAGGCTGCTCAGGTAGCTTTTGCCCCTAATCAAATGTTGATTTATCCTTTGAACTTATTCACAAATGCAACTTTGGTCAGTTGCTTCTACATATGGACCATAATTTTCCTTTTGCTAATCGTCAGAAGATATTTTTGCAAGTTCGGTATAACAAATAGTTAAACGCTTCTAATGGTTTATGGAAAGTTGATAAGCTTAATTAATCTTGGCAGGTCGCATCGAAAAGAGGCGCAGGTCTTACCAGTACAAGCAATGGATCGCAGAACAAAAGGTCTTCATTTTGATTTCATTTCTACTCCCTCCGTTCCTAAATATAAGTCTTTTTAGAGATTTCAATAAGGACTACATGTTGTGGAAATCTTGAATATTATTGAAACCCCTGTGCTTGTTTGAACTGATTTTCAGGAAGCAGCTGAGCACACCAGCGGCATCAGTTGGAAGTAGCCAGATTAGAGGATCTATGCACATATCTGCACCCACAAGTGCAAGGTTTGTTCCTGGAGTGTGGAATGATTTATAAATTTGGTGTGAAATATCTGTTTCTTTTTATGTAAATTGCTCCGTTCTCTTGTGCAGAAGTAGCAGCAGCGGCATCCGACCTTACAAAGCTGCAAAGGCACCCCGGATTTCGAACGGGAGGAACGCAGCGGTTAAGGTAAAAGCAAACAGTACCCTGGGATGATTCGTAGGATTATTGTTATAGACTGAAATCGCTTCCAAATCATAGCACTTGCTAATGTGGTTCTGTTGTAGACTGAAATGATGCAGAAGTCCACAACATATGAAACCCATTCTGTTGGAGGAAGGAATGCTTTGTCAGAAGTTACTGTAAACGGCAACGAACAAAACAGAAAGGTCTGTTCTTTTCTTTTTGCGTGCATGGGGTAACCAGTAACCACTAGCCAGGGATCGGCAGAGGCTTTATTATTCTGCCTACTATCGCGATTGTCGTATAAATTCATCGTGTCTATAAAAATTCAACGGTGACTATAAAAAATTACTAAAAGGTTGGTTCGTGCACACATCTTGTGTAGGTAATCTTGTCGCGTGATGGCAAAAGGAGCAACCTGGCGTGTAAGAGCAAGCCAAGGTATTCCCATTTGTGTGTATTATTATGACTTGATCACTACACAGATAGAATTTATGTGAATTGCTGAAAATCTGCCACTTGATTGTTCATGGAACAATTATGTTTCTTTGTTAACTGTGCAGACAGGAGAGGCCGCGATGGCGATGACGCGCCACTTGACGAGCAGTTTGAGATGCGCGAGTTGGCACGGTTACTTGGTTGTATTGTTGTCCAAGGGCCTTCTCTGAACCTCGGTATAGTATTAAGGCTGTATGTTAGGCATGATGTTTTGCTGCTGCTTGTGACCTCTATTCTACCATGAGGCATGATATATAATTCTTGTGTCGAGTCCAGAGCAAAGAAAGAACATGGAAGGCAGCGCTGTTTCGCCACGATTGTTTGCCTGTTGTTGTCTGGTTGGAGAGTGAAAGCGAGACGTGGGAATACTAGCGTTTAATTTGTGCTTGGCGCTGTTGGAGTTGCGGCCATAACGCAAACTAGCTGTCTCCAGTGGTGTCTGCTGATCGTAGGTTTTCCATCTGTTTGTGAGAGCTTCTCCAACAACTAGCTGTTGGGGTAACATTTAGGGCACCAAAAAGTGACTTTTAGGACACTGAAAATTGTTCTTCTCCAGCAATTGTCCTATTTTAGGACAGACATACTAAAAGATCCAAACTACTTATCACATTGCATACTCATCACTGCAAACTTCCAAATATTCAAACATCCAAACTTCCAAACAGTTTTTTTGTTGTTGAGGGAAACAGCAGGACTCTGTTGCGTATTTTTATTGATTTTTTAAAAAACATATACAAAAGGTTCGGTACAAAGAGCAAAGAAGAAGAACAATAAAACTAGAAGCTATACAAAGATATGCACAGAAGAAGAGTTTAAACATAGAACACTGACACTAGAAAATTACTACTCGTCACTCTCACGTGTGAGGTTATCCCAGTCCATGTCGGAACCCTCGCCGTTGGACTCCACCTTCATCACTGTGAAGGCCCTGGCTCTTCCTCCTTACCCGCCTACTTGCGCTCACGGTTCCTCTTCGAGGCATCGCAATAGCCGCCTCATCGCTCTCCCAGGTATCCCGCTCCTCGAGGACAGTACTAGTCTCCATCTTCGCCAAGCAGGATACAAAATGGTCAAATGGCGGCCCGATGAACTCCACATCCACCCGTGTTCTCCGCCATCTCGAAGGTGTCGAGTCAATACCATCGGTCGTTGCACTGGAACTCGACTGAAAGGATCAAGGACCTAGGGGGGGGGGGTGAATAGGTATACTTACACGTTTAAATTATTAGTTATCAATCTCATGTAATATTTGAAATATGAAAGTGGGCCTAATAATTGCAAATGTGATTCTAGTGCTAGCAATATAATCAACAATAACTAGATAGGCAAACAACAACAATATGATATAACAAGTAAAGACAAGGAGACAAATAAATCACAAGTAAGAAGTTAGGGTTAAGATAATCAAAACTCCAAAGATGAGGAGGCATCCCGATGTTTACTTCCTTAGAGGGAAGCTAGTCACCTTTGGAGGGTGGATGTTACCACGAAAGCACACCAACAATATGAAGACTCGCCCAATTTTCCTTGGATCAGTTGAATGTAAAAACTTGATTGAATGTGTTAGCAACTATTGATCAAACATATGCATGTCAAATGGAGGAAGCCAGACCTAGGGTGTATATTTGGTGTACCGGATTGGGTATCCACCTCTCCTATGGTTGTCCACGGACACATCCGAACATGTCCATCGACATTTGGTGTGTCTGATTTGGTGCAAGGCGTTGGAGTTACATGTCCGCGGACATTTGGTGGTCTGATTTGGTGCATGGTGTTGGAGTTACCCTAAATCCATGCTTCCACCCGAAGCATCCTATTTGGCGCTTCAGGCGCCCGTTGCAGTGCATTTTGCTAACGGGCGCCTGAAGCACTTCAAGCTGGGGCGGTCCATTATATTTTTTCCTTGTTACCCTAAATCCATGCTTCCACCCGACGCATCCTATTTGGCGCTTCAGGCGCTCATTACAGTGCATTTTGCAAATGGGCGCCTGAAGCACTCCTAGCTGGGCCGACCCATTTTTTTTTCGGGCACGGTGGGTTGAACATGCAACCCCTTCGTTGTGAGCGCTTTGCTCTAACCACAAGGCTATCACCTTGTTGGTGTAAACACAATTCATTTTTTTCTTTTATTTCGTTCTCTAGTTCGGTTTTTTCCTTTTTTGTTTTCTTTAATGCATGTTTTTTTTTTAAAATAGCGAACCTTTTTCTAAATTGATGAACTGTTTTTAATTTAGATGAAATTTTTTCAAATTCGTTGAACCTTTTTTTTTCAAATTTGATGATTTTTTTTAAATTGGATGAACTTTTTTCAAATTCATGAACTATCATTTAAAATCTGTGAACTTTTTAAAAATTTGTGAACCTTTTTTCAGATCACTATGAACTTTTTTGAATGCGTGAACCTTTTTTAAAACTAACGCTCACACGTGTGTCATCTTGCACAGTGCTCACACGCCTTCTTTACCACTCATTTTGCCACATGTGAACAGATGATATTAGCAGGAATCTTTTTGGGTTTCGGCTTAAAAATGTTTTATCTCCTAATTAAAAAATCGAATAAAAATCCGTTTTCATCATTAAATCCGTCTCAACGAGATCTTCAAAACTAGATCCCATGTTGATATGTTTCGACGAATTTTTTTTTGCCCAAAAGTTGCCATGATGTTTACACTGTAGTTGCCATAGTGCTTAAACTAAAGTTGCCATGTGACAATTTTAGTTTGTAGACCACGACAATTTTAGTATTTTAATGATGGCAACTGCAGTACTTTGACCATGAAAATTATTTTTTGTATGAACCATGGCAATTTTAGTTTATGATTCATGGCAAGTCCAGTTTCTTAATTCCCCGTTTTATAAATGTTAAGATTACTTTTAAATGTAGAAGAAAATAGCTGGAACATATCATGGCAACTTCAGTGTAAATACCATGACAATTCATGTGCAATAGACATGGCAACTTTTAACCAAAAAAATTCGTCAAAATATATTGCTATGCGATCTAGTTTTGAAGATCTCGTCACGAGGGATTTAATGATGAAAACGGATCTTCAATCGGATTTTTTATTTAAGAGATAAAACATTTAAAAAACTGGAAATCCAAAAAGATTTCCACATGCATGTGTGCGGTGACATGGCGCAGTCTATGTATTATAGGGCGTGTGGGCGGGTTTCGCTCCCACCACACGTGTGGGCATTAGCGTTGTCCTTTAAAAATTTATGAACCCTTTTAAATTTCGTCAAATTTTTTGTATTCAGTATTTTTTTTTGATTTTTTGAAATTTTTAATAGAAAATTCAACGGTTCACCGGTCAACTGGTCAACCGTGACCAGGCAAACAAGGCGACAGGAGGGACGAGCGGCAAGGCAGCCTTGAAACTGGGTCGGCCAAATTTGCAGGGCGCGTGGGCACCGGTTCTCCTAGTCGGCGCTTAAGCTCCCCTTCCACCCGCCCCTCTCCGTGCGACTAGGAGCTGGCCATCTAGGCTAGCACAATCTGACCCACCCTTAAACGTGCCTAGCACGATGAAAATGGCCTGCGGCGACACGTTTATAAAAACTAGTAATTGTGCACGTGCAACGCACGTGTGACTTTAGTAAAAACAGGTTTGCATTAAGTTTATTCTGAACCCTGAACTTGTATGCATACTATTATACCAACTTGAACTTGTAATCCCTAAAATCAAACCCTAAACCTTGTTCTCGAGCTGCCAACAACCTGCAATCGCAGGCCAACCGGCCAAGGTCTGTACCCTTCATTGTGCCAGCGTGGAAGACAGAAGCCAACGGCCGAGGGGCGGGGGGGGGGGGGGCGCAATGTGCAATCCAAGTTCCTTAAGGCTTCCATGAAGTTTATTCACACAAAATCGAACTGCAACCAACTTGTATTACTGAGCAAAGCCAAGGGGGTCGCCCAAAAGGAAGAAACAAAGCAGATAGCCTCACATGGACCAGCAGAGAGCAATGGTCTTGAAGATTGCAAAGCATACAAGTGTAAGAGAAGAAAAGTACTCTTTGTATCTGAATTTTGCCCTCCTTTTTGTGTGCGCAGGCTGCATCTGTGTCATGTGGAGAATTAATCAAGATCTGCAATGAAAATGTTAACACTTTGCATGTGTTCTCGTGGGTGATGGTCCGAACTCCGAAGCATATGGAATGAAATGCCTTGTACTTGTAACATTGAAGTTGTCTACTGTACAAATATGCTACTGTATGTAAAGAAAACACCATTATTTTCTTGTTGAATCATCAACGTTGTCTTACTCTGTAATGTGCACTGAAAAACCAGTGATTCTGCATATGCGCGCAATGTGCGTGAACTATATTCTGCATATTCCTTGGAACCTGACACAAGGCAGTTTGCCCACTTTGGCATTTCACTCTCACATTAAGCAGCATGAGATTACCGCCCAAATAATAAGAGCACATGGTTTGTTACAGTTTTACACAAAAGAGAAGGCTTTACTGCAACACAGTACTAAATAAGAATACAATCTTCGAAGAAAAGCCACCTGTGGCATCAAGGATGTCATCTATACCAGAAACCAATGGCACCTACAGAGCTAAATTCTGTTGGAAATATGCCCTAGAGGCAATAATAAATGGTTATTATTATATTTCTTTGTTCATGGTAATTGTCTATTATTCATGCTATAATTGTATTGTCCGGAAATCGTAATACATGTGTGAATACATAGACCACAACCTGTCCCTAGTAAGCCTCTAGTTGACTAGCTCGTTGATCAACAGATAGTCATGGTTTCCTGACTATGGACATTGGATGTCATTGATAACGGGATCACATCATTAGGAGAATGATGTGATGGACAAGACCCAACTTAAGCATAGCATAAAAGATCGTGCAGTTTCGTTTGCTAGAGCTTTTCCAATGTCAAGTATCTTTTCCTTAGACCATGAGATCGTGCAACTCCCGGATACCGTAGGAGTGCTTTGGGTGTGCCAAACGTCACAACGTAACTGGGTGACTATAAAAGTGCATTACGGGTATCTCCGAAAGTGTCTGTTGGGTTGGCACGGATCGAGACTGGGATTTGTCACTCCGTGTGACGGAGAGGTATCTCTGGGCCCACTCGGTAATGCATCATCATAATGAGCTCAATGTGACTAAGGCGTTAGTCACGGGATCATGCATTGCGGTACGAGTAAAGAGACTTGCCGGTAACGAGATTGAACAAGGTATTGGGATACCGACGATCGAATCTCGGGCAAGTAACATACCGATTGACAAAGGGAATTGCATACGGATTGATTGAATCCTCGACACCGTGGTTCATCCGATGATATCATCGTGGAACATGTGGGAGCCAACATGGGTATCCAGATCCCGCTGTTGGTTATTGACCGGAGAGGCGTCTCGGTCATGTCTGCATGTCTCCCGAACCCGTAGGGTCTACACACTTAAGGTCCGGTGATGCTAGGGTTATAGAGATATATGTATGCGGAAACCCGAAAGTTGTTCGGAGTCCCGGATGAGATCCCGGACGTCACGAGAGGTTCCGAAATGGTCCGGAGGTAAAGATTTATATACGGGAAGTCTTATTTTGGTCGCCGGAAAAGTTTCGCGCTTTATCGGTATTGTACCGGGAGTGCCGAAAGGGGTCCGGGGGTCCACCAGCCCCGGGGGGGCACATGGGCTGTAAGGGGTGCGCCTTGGCCTATATGGGCCAAGGGCACCAGCCCCAAGAGGCCCATGCGCAAGAGATAAGAAAAAAGGGAGAGTCCTAAAGGGGGAAGGCACCTCCGAGGTGCCTTGGGGGGAAGGACTCCCCCCTGGCCGCACCCTTCCTTGGAGGAAGGGGCAAGGCTGCGCCCCCCTCTCCCCTGGCCCTATATATAGTGGGGGGAAGGGAGGGCAGCAACATCTAAGCCTTGGGCGCCTCCCTCCTCCCCTGCAACACCTCTCTCTCTCTCGCAGAAGCTTGGCGAAGCCCTGCCGGAGACCCGCTACATCCACCACCACGCCGTCGTGCTGTTGGATCTCCATCAACCTCTCCTCCCCCTTGCTGGATCAAGAAGGAGGAGACGTCGCTGCACCGTACGTGTGTTGAACGCGGAGGTGCCGTCCGTTCGGCACTCGGTCATCGGTGATTTGGATCACGGCGAGTACGACTCCGTCATCCACGTTCATTGGAACGCTTCCGCTCGTGATCTACAAGGGTATGTAGATGCACTCCTTTCCCCTCGTTGCTAGTAGACTCCATAGATGCATCTTGGTGAGCGTAGGAAAATTTTAAATTATGCTACGATTCCCAACAAATTCTTCATAGGTCCAAAACACACAACAAAGTGTCAAGTGCTATTTAGGAAGAACCTAGTGCTTTACATTGATTCACATTGCCCTCACATAGAGCTGGGTATACTACAGATCATATTGTACAGGAGTGGCTGCTGCATCATTTAATTAACTGAATTGTATGTAGGATACATCATCAGATCACACCATTTACAATAATAAATATTACCAGCAAAGAAATAATACCAATTGAAAAAAACACTTTGGTTATTGGACGCCATGAGACAGGGGAGCAGCGAGATGGGGGCGCCATGAGACGGACGGTGCCGCCAGATGTGGGTTCTTATCTAATCAAATTCCATCATACAAACAGAACGGAATTAAGAGGAACTTTTTTTAGATAGCCTCACATGGACCATCCAACACGTCCCAATTTTGCGAGAAACAAGCAGATCATCAACAATCTCTTACAACATTGCTCACGAGGCTCTAAACTCTGAATTCGAGTGTGTCTTGTACTGTAATTGTTTAGCTCATAGAGATAGCCCTCGTGGGATCATAGATTCTATCGTCTGTAGGCAAATGTTGCAGGTTATGCAATTCACGCTATAATTGACTGAAAATTTGGCACGTCTCCCTGTTAAAGAAAAGGTTGCAATGCAGAATAGTGGTATAAAAAATAGAAGGTCAAAGGAACTACAAATTACCAAGAAGAAGAAAATAACAAGTGTGAAGCAGATCAGTGTAACCTTTGTGGCGTACTCGCCTAAACCCTTCCAAAAATAACAATCAAAGCAAGCGGCTGCAGATTCAAAAAGGAAGGATATGTGTACAGCTCATGTGCTCTTGCAATTTTTGGTATGAAAGAATGCATTTTGTTTCAGCGCAAAAAAAGAAGAAAATGATGATAGGTTACAGAAAAACAAGTACATACACCAAATTAAAGGAACACATTTTTTATTTGCAAAAATGAAAACATGCAACTACGCAATTTAAAGGAACACATTTAGTTTTATTCTAATCTGGATCCAAGAGGACATCAAATGCATGAATCCAATGTCGTGGCACTGTCACGGAGTACAGGCAACATTCCCAGCAACTTGATAGAAGATGTGTTGTCAAACGCACCGTATCTTGACAGTCATGTACTTGAACCAGTTACAAACTCTTACTCGCCATTTCTTAATAAAAAAGACAGACAAATGACGATCTCTTAATATGCTCAATAGAAAAGCATTGCCAAACAAAACTCCACTTGTGCGTCTGACAGATTGTGAGACTGCAAGCGGCCAATAGCTTTCCATGTTCCATCCCAGCAAGTGGTGTTGATTTAGCCTACAGGAGAGTGAAATCTCATTATAACTCATTGGTAAACCATAGACATATTCTGCATCAACTAATGCGAGTACTGTCACACAGAGACAAATAGTAAGTAATGTATGAACTCTTGCCCAGCAGTATATTTATCTTGCAATGCCAAAATTTTCAGTGGTTCCTAGAGTTTAGAAAGCTCAGAAATACTATGCATTCATCCATTTCCAGAGTTTATATGAAAAATATGTTGGAAATATGCCCTAGAGGCAATAATAAATAGGTTATTATTATATTTCATTGTTCATGATAATCGTTTATTATCCATGCTAGAATTGTATCGATAGGAAACTCAGATACATGTGTGGATACATAGACAACACCATGTCCCTAGTAAGCCTCTAGTTGACTAGCTCATTGATCAATAGATGGTTACGGTTTCCTGACCATGGACATTGGATGTCGTTGATAACGGGATCACATCATTAGGAGAATGATGTGATGGATAAGACCCAATCCTAAGCCTAGCACAAGATCGTGTAGTTCGTTTGCTCAGAGCTTTTCTAATGTCAAGTATCAGTTCCTTAGACCATGAGATTGTGCAACTCCCGGATACCGTAGGAATGCTTTGGGTGTACCAAACGTCACAACGTAACTGGGTGGCTATAAAGGTGCACTACAGGTATCTCCGAAAGTGTCTGTTGGGTTGGCACGAATCAAGACTGGGATTTGTCACTCCGTGTAAACGGAGAGGTATCTCTGGGCCCACTCGGTAGGACATCATCATAATGTGCACAATGTGACCAAGGAGTTGATCACGGGATGATGTGAGTTACGGAACGAGTAAAGAGACTTGCCGGTAACGAGATTGAACAAGGTATAGGGATACCGACGATCGAATCTCGGGCAAGTAACATACCGGTAGACAAAGGGAATTGCATACGGGATTGATTGAATCCCTAACATCGTGGTTCATCCGATGAGATCATCGTGGAACATGTGGGAGCCAACATGGGTATCCAGATCCCGCTGTTGGTTATTGGCCGGAGGACGTCTCGGTCATGTCTGCATGGTTCCCGAACCCGTAGGGTCTACACACTTAAGGTTCGGTGACGCTAGGGTTATAGAGATATTAGAATGCGGTAACCCGAAAGTTGTTCGGAGTCCCGGATGAGATCCCGGACGTCACGAGGAGTTCCGGAATGGTCCGGAGGTAAAGATTTATATATGGGAAGTCTTATTTTGGTCGCCGGAAAAGTTTCGCACTTTATCGGTATTGTACTGGGAGTGCCGAAAGGGGTCCGGGGGTCCACCAGCCCCGGGGGGGCCACATGGGCTGTAGGGGGTGCGCCTTGGCCTATATGGGCCAAGGGCACCAGCCCCAAGAGGCCCATGCACCAAGAGATAAGAAAAACGGAGAGTCCTAAAGGGGGAAGGCACCTCCGAGGTGCCTTGGGGAGGAAGGACTCCTCCCTGGCCGCACCCTTCCTTGGAGGAAGGGCCAAGGCTGGGCCCCCCTCTCCCTTGGCCCTATATATAGTGGGGGGAAGGGTGGGCAGCAAGAACCTAAGCCCTGGCGCCTCCCTCTCCCTCCCGTGACACATCTCCCTCCTCCCGCAGCGCTTGGCGAAGCCCTGTTGGAATCCCGCTACTTCCACCACCACGCCGTCGTGCTGCTGGATCTCCATCAACCTCTCCTCCCCCCTTGCTGGATCAAGAAGGAGGAGACGTCCCTGCTCCGTACGTGTGTTGAACGCGGAGGTGCCGTCCGTTCGGCGCTAGGATCATCAGTGATTTGGATCACGACGAGTACGACTCCATCAACCCCGTTCTCTTGAACGCTTCCGCTCGCGATCTACAAGGGTATGTAGACGCACTCCTTTTCTCTCGTTGCTAGTAAACTCCATAGATTGATCTTGGTGATGTGTAGAAAATTTTGAATTTCTTCTACGTTCCCCAACAAAATAAATAAAGAACAAGCATCTACTTGCAACCTCACATTTGAGCACTTAGATTGAGCACACATGTTCTGAACCAGAAAAATCAAGCACAGTAACAGGTAAGGTCACCACGCACGCACCTGGGAGCATGATCTCAATTCTCAGGGAGAAGGCGTTTGACATCAGGCAGCAACCGAGTTCCCTTGTCCGACCGACCATACAACACCATCAGGTAGAGCGAGACGGCGAGAGCATGCGGGCGGATTTCTTCTGCCTCCCCTTTTCTCTCGGCTTCTTTTTTCGCTGCCTTCCTGGAGAGTCCTCTAGCCACCACTTGGCCCTAGAGAGGAGGCCATGAAGCCGAGGGCGTCTTCCTCTCCGCCGGTGCAGGAAAGCAAGGAAAAGGAGAGGGGCAGCATGAGGAGGGGAATGGAGGAGACCCGTCGCCGTGGCCGCCAACGCAGGTTCAGCCCGCTACATCTCGCGCCGCCGCCGCCGACGCTCGACCGAGGAGAGGGACACCGGCGCCGCCGATGCAAGTTGAGCCCGCTGCGTCCCGCGTTGTCGACGCTGCTCGAGGGATGAGAGCGACCCCGGCGGCGTCCTATAGCGGCAGCGAGGAGAGAGGGGGGAGGGGGAGGCGGGTGGAATCGATCCCCCTGTTGCGGGCCGGTGGGTGATCCGCGTGTTGCGCGAGGGGCCGCGGAGCGCTAATAGGATTGGCAGACCACGACGCTTGGCAGACCATTTCATCTGAGTCGTTGATCTGATTGGCAGACTATTAACGTGATGTAGACGGTGGGATGCGTTTAACTTAATTTGATCTAAGGGTTGTGCTTATCGTGTGTACACTTTATGGTGTGGGTTTAGAAAAACTCAAGTTTGCACTTTTAATAGTAGTATAGATATTGTGTTGTGCCTTCCTTCCAGGCCCAGGCATGACACAATTGCTAAATGGGCCAGCCTGACACGACACGTGTGCCGGTCGGCCCGCGTGCTATTCTGCCTTTTGGGTTGTTTTGTGCCTATTTTTGGCATTTTGGGTTGTTCAGAAATAAAAAGGTTCAAATATAAACGGGCCGTGCCGGCACGCGGGCCTTACCTCGCAGCCCAGGCCACAGGCCTGGCACGGCCCGTTTAGCCGCGTGCTAGGCCGTGTCAGGTACGCGGGATTTTGGCCCGGCTGCGTAGCACGGCCCAGATGGCCAGGTCTGCGTGCGAGGGAAGAGCCGATGCCCTGGGATTTGCTAAAAAAAAAAAAAAAACAGGCCGATGCCCTGGGCCCCTAGGATAGTCAGCTTCGCCGCAGCGCCTGATGAGCATGCTCCGCCGCGCTCTCCTGTTCGGCCACCGCCTCCGCCGAGGCTTCTCCTCGGGTGCGGACCTTCCTCCGCCGCGCCCATCTGCCTGCCGCCGCGTGGTCGTGACGGGGCTGGGCGCCGTCACGCCGCTCGGCCGCGGCGTCGGGTCCACCTGGGACCGCCTCGTGGCCGGAGACTGCGCGGTGCGCGCGCTCGCCGCGGAGGACCTACGCCTCACCGGGGATGCCGCGGGGAGGACGTTGGAGCAGCTCCCATCGAGGGTCTTCGCCGCCGTGCCGCGCGGGAAGGGCGAGGCCGAGTTCGACGAGGAGGCGTGGACCAAGGTTTATGACTGATGCTTCACTAGCCCCTAACCATCCAGTATATACATTGGTTTTCGCACTGTTGCCGTGAGTTGGATTGGTGCTCCTTTTTCTGCACATGATTGTTACACGTGTGATTTATCATATATGAATTGCTAGTTTACATGCTTGATATAATTGATTCGAGAATAGATTTCATGTATAAGCTGCTCAACAGAAATTTAAATGAAGCTGTTACTTTCAGCAAACTATACAAGCTTTCCCGTAGACAATGTTGCAATACAGTCATGTGATAACTGGTACAGATATAAAGACCCTTATCTTCAGTGCCATTAGGAGTAACACAGTCTTCAATGCCACAGCACTTTGCTGAACCTGTTTTTCGTGTCGTTTCTGTCAGATATCTGTATGATTTAAGTAGATACTCTCTCTCTCTCTCTCTCTCTCTCTCTCTCTCTCTCTCTCCCCTACAACTGGAAATCTGTTGTGTTCTGATAAGATGCTATCGTATGACTGTAATATGCAACTGGTGATGTTGTCTGTCTCATAGTTAAACTTTGTTACATATTTCAAACTGTTGATTTAACATTTTTGTTTCCAGGACAGTAGATCTATATCGGGATTTATAGCATATGCTCTATGTGCAGCTGATGAGGCTTTGAGAGATGCAAATTGGCTGCCCTCGGAAAATGAGAAGAAGGAAAGAACGGTACCAATTGCTTTTGGTGGAAGCTCTTTTCCTTTTTTGTGTTTTTGCCAAGTTGCTGGGTCTAATTAGAGCCTTTATCAGGGTGTTTCAATTGGTGGGGGAATCGGAAGCATCTCAGACATTTTAGATGCATCACAGCTGATTGCTGAAAATGTTCGTACCCACAGTCACTGCAATTTGCTTTATTATCACTCTTTTCCTTTTGTATTTTTAGTCATTGTGCAGCTATAGTGATTCTCACTATTATTATATTGCTACGTGCCGAGTGAGAAATACAGTGTTAGATTCAAGCAAAATAATGGCGGCTACCGGCTGGCCGGCATTACTGGTGGGCACCAGCAGCATTAAGAGAATTTTTTTTTTCATCTGATGTTAGCAACTCAAGTACTCCCTCTGTTCACAAATATAAGGTGTTCTAACTTTTTCTGAATCGGATTATATAGACACGTTTTAGTGTGTCTGTTCACTCATTTCAGTCCGTATGTTGTCCACATTGAAATATCAAAAACATCTTGTATTTGTGAACGGAGGGAATAAGTTTGAAGAAAATTGTGAGAAGATATGTTATTTAACCAATGAACAGGAAAACCGAGCGCTAACCGGCCAGGAACAGGATACATTGAATTTGTAGTTTACACTTGATAATTGAAACTAGCCATTACAAAACTACTTGTAGGTGAATGCTACTGGCCAAGACCAGCGCTTCCTCAGATTTTTTTGTTGTTAATTCTTCATTTACATGAGAATCAAACATTTTTTACGTCTTCTCCAAAGCTTTGACCTGCACCATACATGGCTTGCAATATACATCTTCTGGTCACTTCTAGCACTGACGTGTGGAATTTATTTTCTTCTGAATGCAGCGTCTACGTCGTCTCAGCCCATTCTTCATCCCCAAGATTTTGATCAACATGGCATCAGGTCATGTCAGCATGAAATATGGTTTCCAGGTGAACATTGTTATCGTGATATGCCTTGTTTCCATTTTGTACAATTATTGCATGAATAACATTGATATTTGACGCTTCAAACCTAGGGTCCAAACCATGCTGCCGTGACAGCTTGTGCCACAGGCGCTCATTCTATTGGCGACGCTACACGGATGATTCAATTTGGAGATGCAGATGTGATGGTGGCTGGAGGAACAGAGTCTAGTATTGATGCTTTATCTATAGCTGGATTTTCTAGGCAAGTATGTTCGCGTCTTCACAATTGTTTTGTTTTGCTTAATTACCCAAATACTCTGTCTAGATGCTCCGTAGGGCAATTATAAATTGCCTCAACTGCTTTACTAAGGTTTCAATGTACACCTGTTGACTGAAGGTTGTAGGACAAAGTAGAGAACCCATGTTTTTGTCCACAAACCACTTGTGGTTGTGGCTCGTAATATCATATGCAAACTTAATCTGTTTATTTCCAGAAAAACTTGGTCACAGTCACACTCTTGCACTTTTTATCTGCTATCCCCGTCACTGGTATTGCCAACACCATCTTATTTTCGTTATATTGTTCTGCAGGTTAAGGGCATTGTCTACAAAGTATAACTCTCTTCCACAAGCATCTTCGAGGCCATTTGATTGTGGCAGAGATGGATTTGTGTACACATACTTATATCGAATCGTATTTTTTTTACTTCCTTTTGTTTTTCCTTCCTATGTCCGTTCTTATCTTCCGTCTTAAATAACCAATAGGATTGGTGAAGGCTGTGGAGTCATGGTGTTGGAGGTGAGTTCAGAGGAAACACTGATCATTTCCTGTTGTCTGTTCTTACCTTGCTGTTCCCAAGCTGCTGGTTCAGTGTTATTTTATAGATCAGTCCTTCACATATTGAAAAAAAGAACCATAGCACTTGGTAAAAGAGTTTGTCGACGGACTTAAATCACCATAGTATTGCTCCTTTAGAAGCTGCTTGGAAGAATGGTGGTTCTTGGTATTTGAGTCAAATTTGAACTAAATGCAAAACTTACCTACAAATACTCCTTTTCTGAATGGGCCCTTATTGTGTAAAATTTTCTGTATCCTGTATATGGTATATGCAACTTTTAATCTGGAAACTGTCTTATTGCATTTTGTTTCTGAACAGACTGTACATCAATTTATTCCTCTGTAGGCACTTGACCATGCAATGGAACGAGGCGCAAAAATTTATGCAGAAGTTCGAGGCTATGGCATGTCTGGTATCCTCCGATTCCACAAAAGAGATGGTCTACTTTGTCATTAGTATGTATTGCATCATGAACATCAGCTTCTGTCAGGTGATGCACACCACATAACTCAGCCACAAAATGATGGTAGAGGTGCTATCTTAGCCATGGAGAGGGCATTGGAACAGGTGTGGCATTTTCTTTCTAATTCGTGTGGTGCACATTTTAAGCATTTATTAAGCTTTGAGGAATTAGAAATCACATTTTAAACACGTATTAAGCTTTGAGAAATTAGAAATCACATCACAATAATTATTTTCTTGACATTCTGATTTTGATAGAATTCTTGCTCCTTTTCTAGTCAGGGCTTCAGGCAGATCAAATTGATTATTTGAATGCGCATGCAACATCAACTCCTCTCGGTAGGTGCTCACAGTCAGTCTGGCAAAGCCCACCTGGGCCGGCATGACTTCTGTTTATTCTATTTTGTGGGTAAACTTGTGTTTATGATTCTGCGGCATCTTGAGTTATGATAAATAAGCTGATGTTTTGAATCTGAACCGCAATCAGGGGATGCTGTGGAGGCAACTGCAATAAAATCTGTCTTTGGCCACCACGCGACATCCGGTGGTCTTGCGTTATCCTCAACTAAGGTACACCTCATTCTGCGCAGCTAAACTGTCACAGATCCCGCACTAGTCTAGTCCATTTTACAACAATGACTGAGGACCAAAAAAACCATCTTCTCCAGGGAGCAATCGGTCATCTGCTAGGGGCGGCTGGTTCAGTGGAAGCAATCTTCACCGTGCTAGCAATCCACCATGTATGTTACCCACCATGAGTGATAACTGATCAGTAGCTCCGTGCAATGAAAAATTGCTCTGTAGCCCGTACTCACCATCACATGCAATTTTTTGCAGGGAGTGGCGCCGCCCACGCTCAACCTGGAGCAGCCCGACCTGCTGTTTGAGGGCGCGTTCATGCCTCTAACCGCCGCCAAGAAGATGCATATACGGGCCGCCATCTCGAATTCCTTCGGGTTTGGTGGAACCAACGCGTCGCTGCTGTTCTCGTGCCCGCCCTAGCGATCCAGCATCACCCTCCCTCTCTTCTGTTTTCCCCTTCGAAGAGGCATACCAGAATGTCGGGAGTTTTCCCGTCCGTGAACTTAAACGGGGGAAGGCACCATCCGCGTTGAGCAGGAGTTGGGGGGTTTCAAGCACTGACCATTGTGCTGTGCTCCCTCTGAATCCGGAGCATCGCCCAACTTGTGGGTGTTGATTCATCCCTCCGTTCCTAAATATAAGACCGTTTAAAGATTCTAAATTTTTTCTGGATCTAAGCAAAATGTGTGGATCTTGCACTCTAAAATACGGAGTATGCCTATATACGTCCGTATGTAGTTCATATTGAAATCTCTGAAAAGGCTTATATTTAGAAACTATACTATACTACAGTATGCGAACTTATTGATTTTTTGTCTGAGAGAGAGAGAGAATTTTTGCCGAGCCGGGTTAGGTGCAGATGTGGGGCTGGTGAGCGGGTTTGGCCGTCGCTCTCACGTGCTAGCTACCACGGAAAGGGGAACGAAACCAACCCAAATGCTGCTGCTGCCTGCGGTGGATACTGTCCTTGCACACGTCCAACGGAGGCGAAGGCTGTGAGGAGCGCTAGCACTCCACAGTCCACACGCAAATGGACTCCTCGCCGCCCACGGAAAACAAGGCAAGAAAGAAGAAGATAGTTTGAAAGGCTGTTTGCTACAGCACCAGATGAACATGAGTTGCTTATGACTTTCTAGAACTGCAAGTTCCTTTAACTATGTCTGCGAGTTCCAAAGGATAGAAACTACGCGGGGGATTATTTTTTCCAAGACGGAGGCATAAGATTTGTCTCATTCATTAAATAAGGAAGAATAGAGTTTAGAGTTTTACAACACACTCAAATACACGACATGACAATTACTCACGCAAAATTATATGCCATAGTCTTTTCGCGCCTGCGGTGACCCAAAGCTTAGCCTTCTCCAAGATGATGCTAAGAAGGATTGGTGGCGGTGCGGATTTATGCCGGAAAACCCGAGCATTTCTCTCATTCCAAATGGTCCAAGTGACCAGCATGGTGAGGGAGGCCATAGCGTGACGATTGGGGTTACGGTTGTCGGTTCTCCTGTCCCACCACTCGTCGACTGATGCGTGAAGGTGCCAGTCGGATGTGTCCAAGTGTGCGAGCGAAGCTTCGCAATGACAGATCTCCAAAGCCTGATAGTGTATCGACATTTGAAGAAAAGGTGTGCACATGTCTCTTGTTCCCTTTTGCAAAGAGGGCACAAGCCACAGTTTGGCCAACCTCGCTTCTCCAAGCGATCGGCGGTCCAAATTCTGTCTTGTAGAGCTAGCCATGCGAAGAATTTGATCTTTGGGGAAGCCCACATTTTCCAAATCATGCGATCCATGGGAGAAAGGGTTAGGCCAAGGAATTGGGCCTTGTAAGCGGTGGCCGTCGAGTATACCTCATCGTTCGAGTGCTTCCAAATAATATCATCCTTGCGATGCTCATTAAGGTGGAAGACGTGGACAAGCAACCAAAGAGTGAAGAATTCCAAAGTGTGGGCAGCCGAGGCGACGGTGTTGTGGTCGATTTTCAGGATCCACGCGTTCCCCCTAAGAGCCTCACACACCTTCCAGTTCTTTCTCCATGCGCAATGTCGTTGGGCTTGCGCCCAAGCAGCCAGGGGGAGTCCCAAAATGGCGTTTTGGCGCCGTCGCCGACGGTAATAGAAGTTGAGGCGCAGAAGAACTCAAAATCCTCCTTGGCGCAAGGGTTGTCGAAGCCCACCCATAATTTGTGTGGCTCCTTCCATTCGTACCAAAGCCACCGAGGCGCAATGCATGTGCAAACTTGTCAGTTTAACACACCTAAGCCACCATACTCCTTCGGTCTGCAAACTGTCTCCCAGTTGACCTTGCACTTTGCTCCCGTCGTCCTGTCTGACCCGAACCAAAGGAAATCCCTCTCAATTCTATTTAGGTTGTGCGGGGTGCTAGGCGACACAATGAGGGGCGCGATAGAGTACTGATGTCTACTACGCAACCTTCTTCTTGTAAACTCGTGTTGGGCCTTCAAGCGCAGAGTTTTGTAGGACAATAGCAAATTTCTCTCAAGTGGATGACCTAAGGTTTATCAATCCGTGGGAGGTGTAAGATGAAGATGGTCTCTCTCAAATAACCCTGCAACCAAATAACAAAGAGTCTCTTATGTCCGCAACACACCCAATACAATGGTAAATTATATAGGTGCACTAGTTCGGCGAAGAGATGGTGATACATGTGCAATATGGATGGTAGACATATGTTTTTGTAATATGAAAATATAAAAACAGCAAGGTAACTAGTAACAAAAGTGAGTGAAAGCGGTATTGCAATGCTTAAAAAGAAGGCCTAGGGTTCATACTTTCACTAGTGCAAGTTCTCTCAACAATGATAACATAATTAGATCATATAACAATCCCTCAACGTGCAACAAAGAGTCACTCCAAAGTCACTAATAGAGGAGAACAAACGAAGAGATTATTGTAGGGTACGAAACCACCTCAAAGTTATTCTTTCTTATCGATCTATTGGGCTATTCCTATAAATGTCACAAACAGCCCTAGAGTTCGTACTAAAATAACACCTTAAGATACACATCAACCAAAGACCTAATGTCACCTAGATACTCCAGTGTCACCACAAGTATCCGTGGGTTTGATTAGACGATATGCATCACACAATCTCAGATTCATCCATTCAAACCAACACAAAGAACTTCAAAGAGTGCCCCAAAGTTTCTACCGGAGAGTTAAGACGAAAACGTGTACCAACCCCTATGCATAAGTTCATAAGGTCACAGAACCCGCAATTTGATCACCAAAACATACATCAAGTGGATCACATGAATATCCCATTGTCACCACAGATAAGCACATGCAAGACATACATCAGGTGTTCTCAAATCCTTAAAGACTCAATCCGATAAGATAACTTCAAAGGGAAAACTCAATCCATTACAAGAAGGTAGAGGGGGAGAAACATCATAAGACCCAACTAGAATAGCAAAGCTCGCAGTACATCAAGATCGTGCCAAATCAAGAACACGAGAGAGAGAGAGATCAAACACATAGCTACTGGTACATACCCTTAGAACCGAGGGTGAACTACTCCCTCCTCATCATGGAGAGCGCCGAGATGATGAAGATGGCCACCGGTGATGATTTCCCCCTCCGGCAGGGTGCCGGAACAGGGCCCCGATTGTTTTTTGGTGGTTACAGAGGCTTGCGGCGGCGGAACTCCCGATCTAGATTTCTTTTCGGGGGTTTCTATATTTATAGGAATTTTTGGCGTCGGTTTCACGTCAGGGGGGTCCACGAGTCAACGACAAGGGTGGAGTACCCTCCCGGGGGGTAGGGTGCGCCCTCCAACCTTGTGGTTGGCTCGGGACTCTTCTGGCCCAACTCTTTTGCTTTGGGGGACTTCTTCTGGTCCATAAAACATCACCATAAATTTTCAGGTCAATTGGACTCCGTTTGATATTCCTTTTCTGCGAAACTCAAAAACAAGGAAAAAACAGAAACTGGCACTGGGCTCTAGGTTAATAGGTTAGTCCCAAAAATTATATAAAATAGCATATAAATGCATATAAAACATCCAAGATAGATAATATAATAGCATGGAACAATAAAAAAATTATAGATACGTTGGAGATGTATCAAGCATCCCCAAGCTTAATTCCTGCTCGTCCTCGAATAGATAAATGATAACAACAGAATTTTTGATGTGGAATGCTACCTAACATATTTATCCATGTAATCTTATTTATTGTGGAAAGAATATTCAGATCCATAAGATTCAAAACAAAAGTTTGATATTGGCATAAAAACAATAATATTCAAAGCATACTAACAAGGCAATTATGTCTTCTCAAAATAACATGGCCAAAGAAAGCTTATCCCTACAAAATCATATAGTCTGGCTATGCTCCATCTTCATCACACAAAATATTCAAATCATGCACAACCCCGATGACAAACCAAGCAATTGTTTCATACTTTTGACGTTCTCAAACCTTTTCAACTTTCATGCAATACATGAGTGTGAGTCATGGACATAGCACTATAGGTGGAATAGAAGGTGGTTGTGGAGAAGACAAAAAGAAGGAGATAGTCTCACATCAACTAGGCGTATCAACAGGCTATGAAGATGCCCATCAATAGATATCAATGTGAGTGAGTAGGGATTGCCATGCAACGGATGCACTAGAGCTATAAGTTTATGAAAGCTCAAAAAGAAACTAAGTGGGTGTGCATCCAACTTGCTTGCTCATGAAGACCTAGGGCAATTTGAGGAAGCCCATCATTGGAATATACAAGCCAAGTTCTATAATGAAAAATTCCCACTAGTATATGAAAGTGACAACATAGAAAACTCTCTATCATGAAGATCATGGTGCTACTTTGAAGCACAAGTGTGGTAAAAGGATAGTAACATTGTCCCTTCTCTCTTTTTCTCTCATTTTTTTTTTATTTTTTGGCTCTCTTTTTTTTGGCCTCTTTTTTTCATCCGGAGTCTCATCCCGACTTATGGGGGAATCATAGTCTCCATCATCCTTTCATCACATGGGACAATGCTCTAATAATGATGATCATCACACTTTTATTTACTTACAACTCAAGAATTACAACTCGATACTTAAAACAAAATATGACTCTATATGAATGCCTCCGGCGGTGTACCGGGATGTGCAATGAATCAAGAGTGACATGTATGAAAAATGATGAGTGGTGGCTTTGCCCCAAATACGATGTCAACTACATGATCATGCAAAGCAATATGACAATGATGATGTGTGTCATAATAAACGGAACGGTGGAAAGTTGCATGGCAATATATCTCGTAATGGCTATGGAAATGCCATAATAGGTAGGTATGGTGGCTGTTTTGAGGAAGGTATATGGCGGGTGTATGGTACCAGCGAAAGTTGCGCGTCACTAGAGAGGCTAGCAATGGTGAAAGGGTGAGAGTGTGTATAATCCATGGACTCAACATTAGTCATAAAGAACTCACATACTTATTGCAAAAATCTATTAGTTATCAAAACAAAGTACTATGTGCATGCTCCTAGGGGGGTAGATTGGTAGGAAAAGACAATCACTCGTCCCCGACCGCCACTCATAAGGAAGACAATCAATAAATAAATCATGCTCCGACTTCATCACATAACGGTTCACCATACGTGCATGCTACGGGAATCACAAACTTTAACACAAGTATTTCTCAATCAACACTCACTAGAATGACTCTAATATCACCATCTTCATATCTCAAAACAATCATAAGGAATCAAACTTATCATAGTATTTAGTGCACTTTATATGAAAGTTTTTATTATATCCCTCCTGGTTGCCTATCATATTAGGACTAAATTTATAACCAAAGCAAATTACCATGTTGTTTAAAGACTCTCAAAATAATATAAGTGAAGCATGAGAGTTCAAAAATTTCTTCAAAATAAAACTACCGCCGCACTCTAAAAAGATATAAGTGAAGCACTAGAGCAAATGACAAACTACTCCAAAAGATATAAGTGAAGATCAATGAGTAGTCGAATAATTATGTAACTATGTGAAGACTTCTTCTCATAAATAAAATTTCATATCTTAAGTACTTTATTCAAACAACAAGCAAAACAAAATAAAATGACAGCACATATCATGTGAAGAAGCAAAAACTTAGGCTCAACCAAAACTGACCGATAGTTGTTGAAGAAGAAAGATGGGATGCCAACTGGGGCATCCCGAAGCTTAGATGCTTGAGACTTCTTGAAATATTAATTAGGGATGCCTTGGGCATCCCCAAGCTTGAGCTTTTGTGTCTCCTTAATTCCTTTTATATCGTGGTTTCCCTAAATCTTAAAAACTTCATCCATAAAAAACTCAACAAGAACTCGTGAGATAAGTTAGTATAAATCAACGCATAAACCTTATCATTCTCTACTGTAGCAAATCACTAGAATTATTATTTGACATTGCATACTAAATGCCTCTGCATATTTAATAGTGCTATCCTCAAATAGAATCATTAAACAAGCAAACATATGCAAACAATGCAAACATAACAGTAATCTGTCTAAACAGAACAATCTATAAAGAATGCAAGAAGAATCATACTTCCCTAACTCCAAAGATTCTGAAAAATTACCACACTGTAAAAAAATTGTTGTTACTCATTGTGTAATTTTTTTGAGATTTATCATGTTCTGACTATTCACAAATATTCAAAACATAACAGCAAACTTTCTGTTTTTAAAACAACAACATATGGACTTGCAAAATAAGCATGGTAAAGGCTATACTTGACCTTTTTATTGAACTAAAAGATGCAAAACATTACTCTAAATAACAGAAAGCAAATCCTAATAAAAGAAAATGACGCTCCAAGCAAAACACATATCATGTGGTGAATAAAATATAGCTCCAAGTAAGGTTACCGATGAACGAAGACGAAAGAGGGGATGCCATCCGGGGCATCCCCAAGCTTAGTTGCTTGGGTATTCCTTGAATATTACCTTTGGGTGCCTTGGGCATCCCCAAGATTAGGCTCTTGCCACTCCTTATTCCGTAGTCCATCGAAACTTTACCCAAAACTTGAAAACTTCACAACACAAAACTTAACGGAACTTCGTGAGATGGGTTAGTATGATAAAGATAAAACATTCACTTTGGTACTGTCAAGACAAGATTCAATATTGTTCTCACAAAATGCCTACTGTACCATATCATTTCTACAATTTATATTGACTAATATAAGCCATAGAAACTAGAAAACAAGCAAACTATGCATTGAAAACAGAATCTGTCAAAAACAGAACAGTCTGCAATGATCTGAACAACAACCATACTTCTGTTACTCCAAAAAATCTAAAAAATTGGGACAGCGTAGGCAATTTGTATATCAATATACTGTAAAAAAATCACAATTTTTTGGCGCTCCACTAATTTTGAACAATTTTGTGACTGGGCGCAAAAGTTTCTGTTTTTGGACAGAATTGAATCAACTATCATCAACACTATCCCAAAGGCTTTACTTGGCACTTAATTGAAACAAGAGCTATAAAACAAGATTACTACAGTAGCTTAATCATGTGAACACACAAAAACAGTAGGTAAAGGTGTTGGGTTGTCTCCCAACAAGCGCTTGTCTTTAATGCCTTTTTAGCTAGGCATGATGATTTCAAGGATGCTCGCATAAAAGTAAAGAATTGAAACGCAAAGAGAGCATCATGAAACATATGTGGCAAGCACATTTAAGTCTAACTCACTTCCTATGCATAGGGATTTTGTGAGCAACCAACTTATGGGAACAAGAATCAACTAGCATAGGAAGGCAAAACAAGCATGACTTCAAAACTTTCAACACATAGAGAGGGAACTTGATATTATTGAGATATGTAAAAGCATATGTTCCTCTCTCATAATAATTTTCAGTAGCATCATGAATGAATTCAACAATATATCTATCACATAAAGGACTCTTTTCATGATACATAAGCATAAATTTTTTATTACTCTCCACATAAGCAAATTTATTCTCATGAATAGTAGTGGGAGCAAACTCAACAAAATAACTATCATGTGGGGCATAATCCAATTGAAAATTAAAATCATGATGACAAGTTTCATGGTTATCATTATTCTTTATAGCATACATGTCATCACAATAATCATCATAGATAGAAACTTTATTCTCATAATCAATTGGAACCTCTTCCGAAATAGTGGATTCATCACTAAATAAAGTCATGACTTCTCCAAATCCACTTTTATCAATATTGTGAAAAGATTCAACACCCTCCAAAATAGTGGGATCATTAGTACCTAGAGTTGACACTCTTCCAAACCCACTTTCATCAATATATTCATCATAAATAGGAGGCATGCTTTCATCATAATAAATATTCTCATCAAAACTTGGGGGACTAAAAATACCATCTTCATCAAACATAGCATCCCCAAGCTTGTTGTTTTGCGTATCATTAGCATCATGGATATTCAAAGAATTCATACTAACAACATTGCAATCATGCTCATCACAAAGATTTAGTGCCAACCGTTTTATTGCATTCTTCTTCTAACACTTTGGCACAATTTTCTGATCCATCATTTTCAAGAAAGACATGATAAAGATGAATTATATGTGGCAACCTCAATTCCATTTTTTGTAGTTTTCTTTTATAGACTAAACTAGTGATAAAACAAGAAACTAAAAGATTCAATTGCAAGATCTAAAGATATACCTTCAAGCACTCACCTCCCCGGCAACGGCGCTAGAAAAGAGCTTCGTTGATGGGATGTGAGTGCCGCTTACCTAGCCTCCCCGACAACGGTGCCAGAAAAGAGCTTGATGTCTACTACGCAACCTTTCTTCTTGTAGACTCGTGTTGGGACTCCAAGCGCAGAGTTTTGTAGAACAGTAGCAAATTTCCCTCAAGTAGATGGCCTAAGGTTTATCAATCCATGGGAGGCGTAGGATGAAGATGGTCTCTCTCAAACAACCCTGCAACCAAATAAAAAAGAGTCTCATGTGTCCCCAACACACCCAATACAATGGTAAATTGTATAGGTGCACTAGTTCGGCGAAGAGATGGTGATACAAGTGCAATATGGATAGTAGATATAGGTTTTTGTAATATGAAAATATAAAAACAGCAAGGTAACTACTAACAAAAGTGAGTGAAAACGGTATTGCAATGCTTAGAAAGAAGGCCTAGGGTTCATAGTTTCACTAGTGCAAGTTCTCTCAACAATGATAACACAATTAGATCATATAACAATCCCTCAACGTGCAACAAAGAGTCACTCCAAAGTCACTAATAGCGGAGAACAAATGAAGAGATTATTGTAGGGTACAAAACCACCTCAAAGTTATTCTTTCTGATCGATCTATTGGGCTATTCCTATAAATGTCACAAACAATCCTAGAGTTCGTACTAAAATAACACTTTAAGATACACATCAACCAAAACCCTAATGTCACCTAGATACTCCAATGTCACCACAAGTATCGACGGGTTTGATTATACGATATTTTGCGGAACGTAGTAAAAATTCCTGCGCACACGCAAGATCATGGTGATGCATAGCAACGAGAGGGGAGAGTGTCATCCACATACCCTCGTAGACCGTAAGCGGAAGCGTTATGACAACGCGGTTGATGTAGTCGTACGTCTTCACGATCGACCGATCCTAGTACCGAACGTATGACACCTCCGCGATCTGCACACGTTCAGCTCGGTGACATCCCACGAACTCACGATCCAGTAGAGCTTCGAGGGAGAGTTCCGTCAGCACGACAGCGTGATGACGGTGATGATGATTCTACCGACGCAGGGCTTCGCCTAAGCACCACTATGATATGACTGAGGTGGATTATGGTGGACGGGGCACCGCACACGGCTAAGAGATCAATGATCAACTTGTGTGTCTATGGGGTGCCCCCCTCCCCGGTATATAAAGGAGTGGAGGAGGGGGAGGGGGCCGGTCTCCTAGGCGCGCCCCAAGGGGAGTCCTACTCCCACCGGGAGTAGGATTCCACCCCTTCCAAGAGTAGGAGTAGGAGGGAAGGAAGGAGGAGAGAGGGGGAAGGAAAAAGGGGGGCGCCGCCCCCTTCCTTATCCAATTTGGACTAGAGGGGGAGGGGGCGCGCGGCCTGCCCTGGCCGCCCCTCCTCTTCTCCACCAAGGCCCATGATGCCCATTACACTCCCCGGGGGGTTCCGGTAACCCCCCGGTACTCCGGTATTTGTCCGAACTTACCCGGAACCCTTCCGAAGTCCAAACATAGTCATCCAATCTTTATGTCTCGACCATTTCGAGACTCCTCGTCATGTCCGTGATCATATCCGGGACTCAGAACTACCTTCGGTTCATCAAAACACACAAACTCATATTACCGATCGTCACCGAACGTTAAGCGTGCGGACCCTACGGGTTCGAGAACTATGTAGACATGACCGAGACACGTCTCTGGTCAATAACCAATAGCGGAACCTGGATGCTCATATTGGTTCCTACATATTCTACGAAGATCTTTATCGGTCAAACCGCATAACAACATACGTTGTTCCCTTTGTCATCGGTATGTTACTTGCCCGAGATTCGATCGTCGGTATCTCAATACCTAGTTCAATCTCGTTACCGGCAAGTCTCTTTACTCGTTCCGTAATACATCATCCCGCAACTAACTCATTAGTTGCATTGCTTGCAAGGCTTATAGTGATGTGTATTACCGAGAGGGCCCAGAGATACCTCTCCGACAATCGGAGTGACAAATCCTAATCTTGTTCTATGCCAACTCAACAAGTACCATCGGAGACACCTGTAGAGCACCTTTATAATCACCCAGTTACGTTGTGATGTTTGGTAGCACACAAAGTGTTCCTCCGGTATTCGGGAGTTGCATAATCTCATAGTCATAGGAATATGTATAAGTCATGAAGAAAGCAATAGCAATATACCAAACGATCAAATGCTAAGCTAACGCAATGGGTCAAGTCAATCACATCATTCTCTAATGATGTGATCCCGTTAATCAAATGAAAACTCATGTCTATGGCTAGGAAACTTAACCATTTTTGATTCAACGAGCTAGTCAGGTAGAGGCATACTAGTGACACTTTGTTTGTCTATGTAGTCACACATGTACTAAGTTCCCGGTTAATACAATTCTAGCATGAATAATAAACATTTATCATGATATAAGGAAATATAAATAACAACTTT
The DNA here is from genome assembly GCF_018294505.1 of Triticum aestivum. Lineage (NCBI taxonomy): Eukaryota > Viridiplantae > Streptophyta > Magnoliopsida > Poales > Poaceae > Triticum > Triticum aestivum. Next base: position 148,713,890 of record NC_057811.1, read on the forward strand.
ATTATTGCCTCTAGGGCATATTTCCTTCAGTCTCCCACTTGCACTAGAGTCAATAATCTAGATTACACAATAATGATTCTAACACCCATGGAGTCTTGGTGTTGATCATGTTTTGATCGTGAGAGAGGCTTAGTCAACGGGTCTGCAACATTCAGATTCGTATGTATCTTGCAAATCTCTATGTCTCCCTCCTTGACTTGACCGCGGATGGAATTGAAGCGTCTCTTGATGTGCTTGGTTCTCTTGTGAAATCTAGATTCCTTTGCCAAGGCAATTGCACCAGTATTGTCACAAAAGATTTACATTGGACCCGATGCACTAGGTATGACACCTAGATCGGATATGAACTCCTTCATCCAGACTCCTTCATTTGCTGCTTCCGAAGCAGCTATGTACTCCGCTTCACACGTAGATCCCGCCACGACGTTCTGCTTAGAACTGCACGAACTGACAGCTCCACCGTTCAATATAAATACGTATCCGGTTTGTGACTTAGAGTCATCCGGATCAGTGTCAAAGCTTGCATCGACGTAACCATTTACGACGAGTTCTTTGTCACCTCCATAAACGAGAAACATATCCTTAGTCCTTTTCAGGTATTTCAGGATGTTCTTGAGCGCTGTCCAGTGATCCACTCCTGGATTACTTTGGTACCTCCCTGCTAAACTAATAGCAAGGCACACATCATGTCTGGTACACAACATTGCATACATGATAGAGCCTGGCTGAAGCATAGGGAACACCTTTCATTTTCTCTCTATCTTCTGCAGTGGTCGGGCATTGAGTCTGACTCAACTTCACACCTTGTAACACAAGCAAGAACCCTTTCTTTGCTTGATCCATTTTGAACTTCTTCAAAACTTTATCAAGGTATGTGCTTTGTGAAAGTCCTATTAAGCGTCTTGATCTATCTCTATAGATCTTGATGCCCAATATATAAGCAGCTTCACCGAGGTCTTTCATTGAGAAACTCTTATTCAAGTATCCTTTTATGCTATCCAGAAATTCTATATCATTTCCTATCAACAATATGTCATCCACATATAATATTAGAAATGCTACAGAGCTCCCACTCACTTTCTTGTAAATACAGGCTTCTCCAAAAGTCTGTATAAAACCATATGCTTTGATCACACTATCAAAACATTTATTCCAACTCTGAGATGCTTGCACCAGTCCATAAATGGATCGCTGGTGTAGCGATCCGACCTCAGACGGCCAAATCTCTGTGTTCAGTGTCATCCGTGGATCGGTAATGCTGACACACACAGTACTCGAAGGATTTATAACAGAGTAGCAATCACACACTTATTACATCGATAATCTCCAAAGAGAACTTATTACAATACATATGGCTTAAGGCCATCTAAATAAGATAACAGCGGAAGGCTTGGAAGATAAAGTGAGTCCATCAACTCCAACGGCATAGCTAAGTGCATGACAAACGACCTAGCGCACCTTACTCGTTGTCTGAAAAGTCTGCAACATGATATGTTGCAGCCCGAAACGGGTCAGCACATGGAATATGCTGGCAATATAACACAGTAGAGCAATGAACAGAGTAAATGCTATCACTACATGCATATATGGCTGGTGGAGGCTCTATGGTTATAATGTTTTGCGAAAAGCCAATTTTTCCCTACAACAAAGGAATAGATTTTAATTTAACTATCATGGTGGTTGAAACATCATTGATAAGGTTCCTCCAACTCAATCCCAATCAAAGTAATAATTTACAACCCAACAAATTAATTTAGAGTGATGAGATCAACATGATAATCCAAGAACCAGATACTCAAGATGTCCATAACCGGGGACACGGCTAACCATGATTAGTTTGTACACTCTACAGAGGTTTGCGCACTTTTCCCCACAAGACTCGATCTCCTTCGTTGGATTTCTTGCACTACATGGTGTTTGAGAAACGGATGACCGAGACACAGTCTTTCCGAAGCATTGACTCTTTACTCTGGGTAGACAGTTACACCTAATTTCCCCTACATCTCCTAGTCTACCACTGAAAGAGGTCACGCAACATACTCAACTATGCCAGAGCCCATAATGGCTTGTGGCTGCACACGGAAGTTTCTAGCATGAATAATCTTATGATCCCTTTGAGCCTGGGTGGCGGACCGTAGGATGCTCACACGGGTACTCCGGGATATCCTAGGACAACATTGGATTCTCCAGGTGCCCAAATCAACAATCCACCCAGATGTGTATTAAAGTAGCCACCTTAAGTTAACCATTAATTAACAATCTCACATCTGTCATGGATTCACTCACCCAAACCACGTCTACGAGCATAGCATAGCAATATAAGCATAACGTAGAAGTAACTCCCAAGGGTTTGATAATAAAACAGGTAATAGGTTCTACCTCATCATCTACTTCCCAATACCCACAAGTTAATCACATCCTAATCATGCAGTGTTTGAGGATTGTAACTAATGCATAAAAATTGGGTATGAAAAGAGTATGATCAATGTGTTACTTGCCTTGCCGACGATCTGCAAATCCTAGAGACTCGTAGTAGCACGCTTCGCACTCCGGGAATTCTATCGCAAACAAACAATAGCATACATAAGCAATCAAGCAAAGATGCACGGGTAAAACTCAAATAAGAAGATCTGACCAGAAAGTTCAACTGAAGAACTCCGGTTTGCAAAAAGAATCAAATCAAACGGAGCAACGAAACTCAAACTACGAAAGAAACAAGATCCATTTACTAATGTGGACTAAAGTCAAATTTTACAGTACCAAAATCTTGTTCAAGTTGGTTAAACAGAAAGAGGGCTTCAAGACGAAGATCTAGGCGCTTGTTTCACCTGATTTGGATAAACGAGCGAAAAGATAAACTAAAACGAAGATTAGGGCAGAAATCACGATCGAAAATAATCGCGGAAAAACCCTGAAAAATAAAACGAGACGAACAGGCTAATGAACGAACATTCGCTGTCTGCGGCTAACTGACGAACAACGTTCGTTAAAACGAACGTACGGACAAACGTCCGCTATTTAACTAGACCGAAAAAACCGAACCGAAACTAAAAAAAAACTAGATCTAGGGTTTCGAAAAAACCGACAGTTTTCCCGAGAAAACCGAGTCGGCAGCGGCGGCTACCTCGGCAACGGCGGGATCGGTGGCGGCGGGCGGTGGGGAACGGCGTCGGCGGCGGCTTCGCGCGGTGGCGGGAAACGGGGCGGCTGGGCTGGCGGGGTGAGGCCTCGGCCTTTAAAGGGCCGGCCGGGGCGAGGTGTCTGGGACAGACACGGCCCGTTAGGTCGGTTCACTTTTTTTTTAAGTAATCCTGACGCGAAAAAACTAATAAAAGAAAATATTAAACGGAGTCCAAAAATCCTGAAATAAATTTTCACGGTCCTCTAATAATATTGCGGACAAAGTGAACATTTATTTGGGCATCTAATGCAATTTTTGAAAAACGCATATTTTTTCCTAATTCACATAAAATAGCAATAAAAGTCCAAATAAAATACTTATTTGATTTTAATATTTTCCTCCAATATTTCTTTATTTGGAGAAGTCAGTTTATCCCCTCTCTTTTATTTTTCATATTAGAAATATTTGAAGAGAAAAATAATTAAAACCAAATGATCCTCTTTTCAAAATTTGAGAAAAACTCAAATATGAAAATAAGGAAATTCCCAACTCTCTCCGTGGGTCCTTGAGTTGCTTAGAATTTCTAGGATCAACCAAAATGCAATAAAATATGATATGCAATGATGACCTATGTATAACATTCCAAATAAAAAATTTGGGATGTTACAAACCTACCCCCCTTAAGATGAATCTCGTCCTCGATATTCGGGTTGGCTAGAAAATAGGTGTGGGTGGTCTTTGCGTAGATCATCGTCTCGTTCCCAGGTGGCTTCATCCTCGGTATGGTGGCTCCACTGAACTTTGCAAAACTTGATAACTTTGCTGTGAGTGACTCTGCTGGCAAACTCGAGAATCTTGACAGGTTTCTCCTCATAGGTCAGATCACTGTCCAACTGAATTGCTTCCAGGGGCAATGTGTCTCTCAGAGGAATATCGACCATCTCTGCATGGCACTTCTTCAACTGAGAAACGTGAAACACCTCATGAGCTCTTGACAGTCCTTCGGGTAACTCCAACTTGTAGGCAACCTCTCCCATGCGTTCAAAACACGGTACGGTCCTACAAATCTCGGGGCTAACTTTCCCTTAACTCCAAAACGTTTAACTCCTCGCAGAGGTGACACACGAAGATATGCTCTGTCTCCGATTTCGTAGACTACCTCCTTGCGTTTTGAGTCTGCATAGCTCTTCTGTCTAGACTGGGCTACCTTTAGTCTGTCTCGAATCAGCTTAACCTTTTCTTCCGAATCTTTAATCAAATCCGGTCCAAACAACTGACGGTCTCCAACTTCATCCCACATCAACGGTGTTCTGTACCTTCGTCCGTACAAGGCTTCGAAAGGTGCCATCTTCAAACTGGCCTGGTAGCTGTTGTTGTGTGAGAACTCCACGTAGGGTAAATTGTCATCCCAACTAGATCCATAATCTAGCGCACAAGCTCTCAACATGTCCTCCAGAATCTGATTGACTCTCTCGGTCTGTCCATCTGTCCGCGGATGAAAAGCTGTACTGAACTCCAGCCTGGTACCCAAAGTCTAGTGCAGCTGGTGCCAAAACTTTGACGTAAATTGTGTTCCTCTATCTGATACGATTGTCCTCGGAACTCCGTGCAGACATACGATCCTGGTCATATATATCTTGGCCAACTTTGCGCTTGTATAGGTGGTCTTTATTGGGATAAAGTGAGCTACTTTAGTCAAGCGATCCACTACTACCCAGATAGAATCATATCCCGATCGGGTCCTGGGTAATCCGGTGATAAAATCCATGCCAAGCTTGTCCCACTTCCATTCGGGTATCGGCATAGGCTGCAGTAATCCTGCTGGCTTCCAATGTTCTGCCTTCACTCTCTGACATACATCACATACGGCTACATACTCGGCATTATCCTTCTTCATTCCAGTCCACCAGAAACGCTCCTTCAAATCCAAATACATCTTGGTGTTTCCGGGGTGTATCGAGTATGGCGAGTCATGAGCTTCCTATAGTATCAACTTCCTGATCTCGGCATTATTGGGCACATATACACGGTCCTCAAACCACAGGGTGTCGTGCTCATCCTCACAAAAACCTTTGGCTTTTCCTTCACTCATCTTCTCCTTTATCTCGACAATTTCTTTATCATCCTTCTGAGCTTCTCGAATCTTTCCCAATAACGTTGACTGAACCTCCAATGCTGCAACAAAACCTCTAGGGACTATCTCCAGACGAAGCTCCCTGAGATCCTCGGCTAACTCCTTTAGTAATCCTCCGCTTACGAGGGTATTGGCATAACTCTTCCGGCTCAAAGCGTCTGCTACGACATTAGCCTTGCCTGGATGATAATGCAACTTCATATCATAATCCTTTATGAGTTCCAACCATCTCCTTTGCCTGAGGTTCAGCTCCTTATGTGTGAAAATGTACTTCAAACTCTTATGGTCCGTGTACACATCACAACGGTTTCCAATAAGAAAATGTCTCCAGGTCTTGAGTGCATGCACTACAGCTGCTAACTCCAAATCATGCGTGGCATAATTCAACTCATGCGGTCAAAGTTGACGTGAGGCATATTAACTCTTCCGTCTTGCATAAGTACACCTCCAAGTCCTAAGCGAGAAGCGTCGCAATACACTTGGAAATCCTTGCGTATATCCGGCAGAATCAGCACTGGGGTTGTAACCAAACGTTTCTTCAACTCCTGGAAACTTGCCTCACATTCTTCAGTCCAATGGAACTTGGTGTCCTTCTTCAACAACGCCGTCATAGGCTTCGCAATCTTGAAAAAATTCTCAATGAATCTTCGATAGTATCCCGCGAGTCCCAGAAAACTGCGGATCTCTCCAACTGAGGTGGGTGCCAACCACTCAGCGACTGACTGAACCTTGGTAGGATCCACTGCTATACCTTCTCCTGATATAACATGTCCAAGAAATCCAACTTCCTTCAACCAAAACTCACATTTGCTGAATTTGGCATACAACTGATGTTCTCTGAGCTTCTCGAGAACCAAACGTAAATGCTCCTAGTGTTTTTCTTCATTCTTCAAGTATACCAAGATATCATCAATGAACACCACGACGAACTTATCCAAGAACTCCATAAACACCTTATTCATCATACTCATAAAATAGGCTGGGGCGTTAGTCAATCCAAATGACATAACCGTGTACTCATATAGCCCGTACCTTGTGGTCAAAGCTGTCTTGGGTATATCCTTTTCCCGGATCTTCAGCTGGTGATATCCTGATCGCAGATCGATCTTCGAAAACACTTTAGCTCCTTGCAACTGGTCAAACAAATCATTGATCATCAACAGTGGGTACTTGTTCTTGATGGTCACCTCATTCAAGGCACGATAATCAACAACCATTCTTAAGGATCCATCCTTCTTCTCAACCAAGAGCACTAGGGCTCCCCATGGTGATGAACTTTGTCGAATGTAACCTTTCTCCAATAACTCCTTAATCTGTTTCTTGATCTCTTCCAGATCATTTGCGGGCATCTGGTATGGTCTCTTCGATATCGGTCCAGTGCCTGGCAACAACTCTATCAAAAACTCAATGTCTCGATCCGGCGGCATGCCTGGTAACTCCTCTGGAAATACATCTGGATAATCCTTCACTACAGGCGCCCCCTCCTGAACAACTCCCGTTAGAGAATTTACTTGGGTCCTCCTTGGCGCATGCCTGGAAACATACTTGATCCTTTTTCCCTCCGGGGTGGTGAGTAAAATCGACTTACTGGCGCAATCGATGTTTCCCCCATACATCGATAGCCAATCCATTCCTAGTATCACATCCAATCCTTGTGACTCCAAAATTATCAGGTCTGAGTGGAAAACATGGCTTCCAATGGTCAATGGCATCTGAAAACATCCTTGACTTGCCATATACTCCGCTCCCGGTGAGCTTACTAACATAGGTGTCCTAAGTACTTAGTGGGCAACTTATATTTATCCACGAATCCCCTTGAAATGTATGAATGCGATGCACCAGTATCAAAAAGAACAATCGCAGTAAATGACTTAACCAAAAACTTACCGACAACTGCATCAGGCTGCTCTTCAACCTCCTCCACGTTCACGTGGTTCACTTGTCCCCTGTTGAAAAGGTTGGGCTTCTTCCCAGAGCTTCCATTGCCATTTCTGTTCTTCGCTTCAGGGCACTCAGTGGCATAGTGTCCTGTCTTCCTGCACTTGAAACAAGTAATGTGACTTAGGTCCTTCTTGGCGGGTGTGGCTGGATTAGAGCGGTTCTGATTGCTGCTTGCTCCATTCCCGTTCCCATTCTTGGGGCCATTGTGGTTATGCGAACTCCCTCCATTATGGGTGTGGCCTCCATGATTATGGGTATATCCTCCCGAGTTCGGGGTAAAACGGGGCTTCTGTTGAGCTCCAGAATTGTACTTTCCTTGTCCATACTTCCTCTTGCGGCTCTCAATCTGCTACTGCTTCCCTTCAATCATAAGAGCCTTGTCTACCAGCTCCTGGTAGTTGTTAAATGTTGCCACCATCAACTGCATGCTCATCTCATCATTCAGCCCTTCCATAAACTTCTCCTGCTTCGCGGCATCTGTGGCCACATCATCTGGGGCATAGCGAGATAGCTTACTAAAGTCATCTATGTATTGAGCCACAATACGATTTCCCTGGCACAAGTTGCGAAACTCGTGCTTCTTCATGCTCATAGCTCCAGTTGATACATGGGATGTGCGGAATGCTTGCTGAAACTGATCCCAAGTGATATTGGCTATAGGGAAAGTGGTCGTGTAATTCTCCCACCATGAAGCTGCTGGTCCATCCAATTGATGTGCGGAAAAACGCACCTTCTCAGCATCTGTGCAACCTGCGGTGGTCAACTCCCTTCCAATCTTGCGTAGCCAGTCATTGGCAACTATTGGCTCGGTGCTACTGGAAAACACAGGTGGCTGCAACCTCAGAAAACGGGCTAAGTTGTCAACTGGAGGTGGTGGCGGTGGGTTATTGTTGTTGTTGCCTTGGTTCTGGACTAATATCTGCATCAAGGCATTCTGCTGCTGGATCAACTGGGTTATCTCCGGTGTGAAGACAAATCCGGTGTCACGTCTCGGAGGCATCTGATGGGTTTAGAGGGGAGAGATTAGAATAGAAATGAGGTCTAGTGAGAAAGCACTACCCATATGCACATGAGACAAACACAATCATATCACACCAAAACAATTCAAGCAAGGGCATACAATCGGTCTAGAACTATCGTTACAAAAGTGCTCAGACTACTACTATGTACATGGGGGAATGCTACTAATCATATGGTGGTCATCTAGAAATATTGTTCGGTGGAAGACTCCATGATATCCGCTCCAGCTTCGTCTTCATAATCATCATCACTACCATCAGGATTAGAGTGGGTGTCGTCGATGATGATGTAGTCTTCAGAACGAATTTCCTTGGGTTCGTTGTCTTCTCCTCCTGGTGCGGGGTCTCCCATAAAAACACCTAGCTTCCTTGTCAGGTCGTCATTCTTCTCGACGAGTATTGCGATTTCCTCCTCATATCCATCGCGTGTAGACTTGAGTTCCTCTTCTAGCTCCATCTTCCTGGTCATCGCCTTCTTCAAATCTATCATGCTTGCGCACATCTGGTTCTCCTGTCGACGAATGTGCTGGTTTAACTCCTGGATGAAAGCTGCAATGGATTTGTCTCTCCTGGTGCTGATCATCTCCCATTGCTCGTCTCGGCGCCCACATATCTGGTAGATAGTGTGTTGTAGGGTGGAGACCCTAAGTGGAGATCTTTCACGAATTGGAGGGGAATCCACGAAGAACGCAAAGAACACGAAGAACAAGAGGGGAAATCACAAGAGGAAAACACTCTAGAACAAGTCCAATCACACATCCACTAGACTCACAATCACACAAGATCCACAAAGGCACAAGAACAACAAAGAGAAAGATACAAGGTAAAGTTCATCCCAAATCCAAAGGAGATGAGGTCTTGATGATCTAGATAGATCCCTCCCTAGAAGGGGTCTTGAATCCCTAGGGATCTTCTCCAATGGAGGCCTTGAACTCCAATGGAATCTTCTCCCTCAAGAGGAAACCCACAAGGGGAGATGCATGACCTAAGCTCTAATGTCTAGTTCTAATCTTAGCTAACCCTAAAAACTGAGAGGAGCACGGAATATATAGTCTAGGGGCGAAGGGGTATGGGCCTCGGTGTTTACATGGGCTTTTTAGCCCGATTCGTAGCGAAACTGGGCGGACCGGACAGTCCGGTGGTAAGGACCGGATAGTCCAGTGAGCACAGATGCAATTTCGGGTGCCACCGGACTATCCGCTGTTGGGACCGGACTGTTCGATAGTGCAATTTCGGTGCGACCGGACTGTCCGCTGTGAGGAGCGGACTGTCCGGTAGTGCAATTTCTGCACGCTTTGTTTTCTTCATCTTGACACCTCCGGCCAGCTCTTGGGTCTTGGGGTCCTTCTCCTTGGCCTCCCGGAAGCTTCCTAGCTGCTTGGTGGTGGTTGCCCTTGTACCTAATGATGCACAATGTTCCATGGTGAGGTAGCAACCACGTCCAATGGATATTCATGTAAATCTCGAAGAGGAGCGGGTTCACCTTAAGTCCGGTAGGTCCACTTGGGGCTTGAGGTGCTATGAAGGTGTACAAGGAGATGACCGTAGGATGCTCCGCATCATCCCCTCCCCCTTGGGAAAGATCCGACCTCGGATCGAAAACCAAATCACCATGGGAAAGAGATGGCGTTGCCATGTAGGAGTGGACGATCACCAAGTTCTCGTCATCTTGAAGCTCGAAATGGGCACTCTCCAATGTCGCACCATCTAGTGATTCCTTCAAAAGGAGCAAAGACAACAAGGACTTGGAAAAACAAATGTGGTTAGCGTTAGTGCAAAACCAAGCATTCCAGAGGTGATGCACCAAACAAGTGTTGTCATCAAGCATAGCATATGGTTTGACATAGGATTGTGACATGGCATGTAAGCACATAAATTGAGCATAATGAAGGTCATCATGGAAATAAGTATGCAAATGGGAGGTAGAGATGCAAGTATGTTTGACAATTGAACAAGCATCTACCTCAAGGTCATAGCAAGCATGCATAAAGCGCTCAACAAACGGTCTATGGTAGGCATAGGAAGCATTGACCACACCAAATAAAATGAAGTGTCTAAACGCATGGATCAAGTGCAAGACAATCCAAGCATAACGTGCATAGGGTGTAGTGAAAATCATGTGGCACTCAACACAAGAAAAAGAGCAATTGTTCACATGTGTGAGGCAATCAAGTCAATCATGTGACAAGCAATGTGACATGGCATATGTGAAGAAATGACATTGTTGCAACCAAACATATGATAGGAGCAAGTAATCCAAGAATTGGATGGAATACACAAGGCATATATATCACGATGCATGGAATGGTGAAAATGACAAGTCGAAACAAGATCTCTAACATGTGTGCAATCAAGTGGTCCAAGATGAACAATAAGTCTCATGGTGCAAGCAACACAAGTAGTATGATCTATAATATCCATGCTCATGGTTTGGGGGTTCTCAAAAGAGAAGGATATCACCTTGAAAGCATGCCCTTGTGCGTTCTTCAGAATGCCAAAATGAAGCAAAAGCGGTGTAGAAGCGAGTCATGGTAGAATGTATGAGGCTCGCTCTCAAGAGCTCGAATGGTCAACTCACGTGAAGTGGAAGTCGACACAAAGTCCAAGTATCCTACACATGCACACAACAAAACAAAGAACGTATGTGCATGGTAGATAAACACATCATCCATCATGATAGTTCTCTTCTTTTGCACATAACCATTAGAAGCACAAGTGCACGAAAATATGACGCAACAATGGCAATATTCATGGCACTAGGTATATGGTGCAAAGAGGTAAGGCAAGCATGCTTCACAACAAATATGTCAAAATCTCCAAATATATGCGAGAATGCTATGGGGGCAATCTCATTAGCAAGACTAAAAGCATTGTTGCACTCAATACATGTCAAATCATCTAGCATTAGAGAGGCAACACACGGAGATATGTGACAAGAAGCAATAACAAGCATGTGCAAAGCATGGTAATGGTTGTCATCAACCGCATGAAATGAGCAAGTATGAATCATTGGTGATGCAACATAAGCAAGCATAGTAATCAAGTCGTGCAAACTAGTGGAGCGAAGATGCAACACACTAGAGGAAATCATGGCAATCATGTCATGTGAGCAAATAATAGGCATAGACAATGCACATGACATATCGCAAGCATGAACACAAAGCAAGATCAAAGCATGATCATAAGCATTGGGCACAAAGTAAACATGGCAAGAACAAGCAATATCTCCACCAAGCTTGCAAATACACATACGGGTACTAGAATCAATCATCATGTGTAATGCAAAGCATGGGTCACAAATGCATGGCAAAGGCATAGGAATAAGCATAGCATGCAAAGTGAACATGGTGAGATGGGCATATAATATGTAATGGACAATAACCCATAGCCAAGTGAGGGACATGTAGAAGAAATGCGCGAAGTCTTTGCGCGAAGGGAGCGGTGGGAAAGACAATCCATGGGATCCCAAGTCATCGTTGCTCTCTAGAGCTCGTTTTGTCAACTCATGGGATTGTGAGGTTGACAAGTAAGCATGGGTACCTGCACAACAAATACACAAACGAAAGAAATTGTGTGTGTGGTAAATGTACACATCATCCATCATGACGTGTATGTGCACGTGTGAGTTAGCACAAGATAAGAAATTCTCGAAGAAATTTGATGCATGGTATAAGAACATGTCATCCATCATGAAATAATAGTTGTTATGTATAACACGATGGGGATGCAATTTGAGCATACAAATATATGGCACATCAATAGCATTTTCATTCATGGGAAACATATGGTGCACATAATTATTGGGGTCATGCAATGGATGGGATGGATCAAAAGCTCCTAACATGTATGAGGAAACTATGGGGTTCTCCTCATGAGCAATAGCGGAAATATCATATGAAGGAAATGGACAACATCCAAAACAATGCATATCCGAAGCTAGGTGGTCATGGTATGGCATATGAGATAAATGATGCAAAGGGAGCATAAAAATATCATCACAAGAAAAACAAATGCCAATAACCATCGGCTTGTCATCTATGCCATATGTGCAAATTGGGTTTATTTTAATGGCATATGCATAGTCACTATGAAGAGATTGCAAATAAGACATATGGTTGATCTCATGCATAGCATATGACAAGTCAAGCGGATTATCAAACATGATGTGACCAAGGGAATTGTCACAAGAAATCCTATGTAACATGGCATCACAACTAGGCAACTCAACATGCTCATCATCATATTCATCATAAATTGGTAAGTCAAGACAGGAAGAAGTCACACTAGCATGAAGCATGGAAATAGGTTGATCAACATCATGCAAGCAATCAATGTCAAGAATGTCCACTAGTGGGACTAGAGCATCACCTTCACCTATGTTACCATTCTCATTCCACTCAAGTGGTGCAGGTGAGGTGGGAAAGACCAAATGTTGGTCATCTTCATCTTGATGGAACCATGTGGGGGGTGCATCATATTCCACCATGGCCATCGTCTTGTCCAAAGGGAGGACGAAGTCGTCGAGGATCGGCGCGTCATCATAAATGGGACCTAACACCAAATGAGAAGACACAATAGAGGTAGAGGTCAAGTCGTTAGTGTTGAAATTGGCCTCACAAGACCTATGAACTATCTCACTCTCTCTATGTGGTGGTTCACTCACTCCATCAAAGTAGGTGCACTCAATCTCACATATGGTGGAGTCACTCATCTCACTCAAGTGGTGGGGATTGTGGCTCTCCTCACATGGGAATTGGGGCAACTCGTCGTATATGGGGCTAGTGGTGAAGTCACTCTCACTCTTAATATGGTGGCAAAAGTCACTCAAGTCATCATACGTCTCCGTGGTTGAAGGGAAAATCCCATGCTCAACCATCTCGTCATCGTCGCCGTGGATGAAGGCCGAAGATGGCACATCATCACTCTCCTCCATGACCGAAGGGAAAATCCCATGCGCGATCATCTCGTCACCGTCGCCGTGGATGAAGGCTGAAGATGGCACATCATCACTCTCGCCTCCTAAGATGGAAGCATCATCCTTGCTCGCCACCTTGTCGCTCGCCTCCAAAGCTTGGTCCTTGAAGGTCTCCGTGGTCGTACTTGTCGTCGTACCATCTTGAAAAAGAGACGAGGTAGACTCGGCATCATCAATGCCACAAAGAGGGATGGCGGTGAAGTCGAACTTGGGAGCATCGTCTTGGAGCTCGTCGCGCTTGGACATCGTGGTGGTACTAGCCTCATGCTTGTTGTAGAGCTTGGTCGCCTGATACGTCTCCAACGTATCTATAATTTATAAAGTATTCATGCTATTATACTATCCTTCTAGGATGTTTTATATGCATTTATATGATTTTTGGGACTAACCTATTAACCTAGAGCCCAGTGCCAGTTTCTGTTTTCTCCTTGTTTTAGAGTATCGCAGAAAAGGAAAACCAAACGGAGTCCAATTGACGTGCCACTTGACGGAGATCATTTTTGGACCAGAAGAAGCCCACGGAGTACCAGAAGCAGGCCAGAAGAGTCCCGGGCTGCCCACGAGGGTGGGGGGCGCGCCCCCCTGCCTCGTGGACAGCCCGGAGACCCCCCTGACGTGAAATCAACGTAAAACTCTTCTATATATACCCAAACTTCCAGAAAGAAACCTAGATCGGAAGTTCCGCCGCCGCAAGCCTCTGTAGCCACGAGAAGTCAATCTAGGCCCTCTCTGGCACCCTGCCGGAGGGGGCCATCATCACCGGTGGCCATGGAGGAGTATCCCGGAGGGGCCATCATCACCATGAAGGCCAAGGACCAGAGGGTGGAGGCCATGGAGGAGGAAGCACAAGGGGAGAACCTCTCCTCCTCTCTTCCGGTGGCGCCGGAGTGCCATCGGAGGGGGAATCATCGCCACGGTGACCGTCTTCATCAACATCACCATCCTCATCTCTTTTACGCGGTCCACTCTCCCGCACCCCGCTGTAATCCCTACTTGAACATGGTGCTTTATGCTACATATTATGATCCAATGATGTGTTGCCATCCTATGATGTTTTGAGTAGATATCTTTTGTCCTTGGGTTGATTGATGATATAGATTGGTACGAGTTGTATGTTTTATTTTGGTGCTGTCCTATGGTGCCCTCCGTGTCGCGCAAGCATGAGGGATTCCCACTGTAGGGTGTTGCAATACGTTCATGATTCGCTTATAGTGGATTGGTGAGTGACTGAAACACAAACCCGAGTAAGAGGGATTGTTGCGTATGTGAATAAAGAGGACTTGATGCTTTAATGCTATGGTTGGGTTTTACCTTAATGATCTTTAGTAGTTGCGGATGCTTGCTAGAGTTCCAATCATAAGTGCATATGATCCAAGTAGAGAAAGTATGTTAGCTTATGCCTCTCCCTCATATGAAATTGCAATGACGACTATCGGTCTTGTTAATAATTGCCTAGGACAATTCCGCACACCGATCCACCATTATTCCACACTCGCTATTTATAATACTTAGTAATATATTCTAACTTTATGATAACAGCACCTACTTTTATATTTTAGCTCTCCGATATCATACAAAGTTATCCTCTTCATACCCACAACGTAGTTTTATTTCTCGTTGCTAGTTGGAAGCAAACGTTCGGTGCATGTAGAGTCGTATCAGTGGCAGATAGGGCTTGAGAGAATACTGATCTTACCTTTAGCTCCCTGTGGGTTCGACACTCCATACTTATCACTTCCACCTTTGTAAATTGCTACGATGATTCCCTGCACTTGGGGATTATCAAGCTCTTTTCTGGCGCCGTTGCCGGGGAGCAATAGCGTGGGGTTGATATTCTCGTGTGTGCTTGTTTGCTTTCTTCACTAAGTAGATTTTGTTTTTCCTTTTTGTTTCTGTTTAGTTGTGGGTGAAACATAAAAAAAATTAAAAGAATGAAAACACAAAAAAAAATACTTGCCTTTCATGCCTAAAAAGTTTTTTTAAAAGAGAAGTGATTGGAAAGTTATGCATTGAAGAAGTGAGGGTCGACCTTGAGCACTTGTGTTCATGCTCACGGAAACAATGTAGAATTTTTCATGGAAGTTTCTCTGTAAATAATTATCCCCTTGTATATATTCATTGTATTATAAAAATAATGTGCCAAGCTTTGGTTTTAGGATGATTAGATTGCTTGTTTACCATGTGCAGAACAAAAACAGAAACTTTGGCTGTAGTGCGTGAATTTACATTTTTTACTGGAAGGTCAAATGGGTCTGAAAATTTTTGCACATTACTTCTGTACAAATTGTTCAAATTTTCAAATTTAGTTCATAATTTTAGGAGTTACAGAAGTTTGCTAAACTTCCAGATTACTACAGACTGTCCTGTTTAAGACAGATTCTGTTTTTGATGCATTGCTGGCTTGTTTTGATGAAACTATCGGTCTCTATCAGTGGATTAAGCCATGGAAAAGTTATATTACAGTAGCTATAATGCAAAAACAAAATATGAATTGGTTTGCAACAGTACTTATAGTAGTGATTTGCTTTATTACACTAACGGATCTCACAAGTTTTTGTTAAAGTTTTGTGTGGATGAAGTGTCCGAAGGTCGAGGAGCTATCAATATGAGAAGAATAAAGAGAGGCAAGATTTAAAGCTTGGGGATTCCCAAGGCCCCCCAATTAAATATTTCAAAGGATACTCAAGCATCTAAGCTTGGGGATGCCCCGGTTGGCATCCCATCTTTCTTCTTCAACAAATATCAGTAGACCTCGGTTTTTGCTTTGTTCACATGATTTGTGTCCTTTGTGTTTTTGTTTTTCTTTTAAGAACCATGCTAGCATGAGATAGCCCTTCATTGATTTATAGAATACTTCATGTGCTTCACTTATATCTTTTAAGTACGATCTTATAGAATTACTCTTTGTGCTTCACTTAAATCTTTTGAGTATGGTTTTATAGAATGCTTCGTGTGCTTCACTTATACATTTTGAGCTTGGTTAGTCTATATTAAGTGTAGAATGCTCCATGAACTTCACTTATATCCTTTGGAGTATGAGTAATACTATCATTTAAAAATGGGTTTGGAAGAGTGTCAACTTTAGGAATTAGTGATCCCACTATTTTGGAGGGTGTTGAATCTTAGTGTGATATTTATGAAAGTGGATTTGGAAGAGTGTCAACTTTAGCTAGTAATGATTCCACTATTTCGGAAGAGGTTCCAATTGAGTATGAGAACAAAGTTTCTATCCATGATGCTACTGAAAATTATTATGAGGGAGGAATACATGCTTGTAGGAGTTGCAATAATATCAAGTTTCCTCCCTATGTGCTTAAAGTTTTGAAGTTATACTTGTTTTGCCTTCCTATGCTAGTTGATTCTTGTTCCCATAAGTTGTGTGCTCACAAAATCCCTAGGCATATGAAGTTGGTTAGAATCAATTGTTCTAGTCATATTCTTCATGATGCTCTCTTTATGTTTCAATTCTTATCTTTTATGTGAGCATCATTGAAATCATCATGCCTAGCTAAAAGGCATTAAAGAAAAGCGCTTGTTGGGAGACAACCCAATATTTACCCTTACTGTTTTTGTGTGTCTACATGATTATTCTACTGTAGTAATCATGTTTTTTAGCCTTTGTTTCAATAAAGTGCCAAGTAAGACCTTTGGGAAGACTTGGGTGAAAGTTAATGTGATCTTGCTGTAAAAAACAGAAACTTTGCGCTCACGAGATTAGCTGTCATTTTTTACAGAAGAGTGATTTTTAGTTGATTATTTTTGCAGAAGATTAATAGACAAATTCCTCACGTCCACCAATTTATTTCATAATTTTTGGAGTAGAATAAGTATGGTTTATGTTCAGATCATTACAGACTGTTCTGTTTCTGACAGATTCTGTTTTCATTGCATAGTTTGCTTGTTTTCTAGTTTCTATGGCTTATATTCCTCAATATAAATTGTAGAAATGATATGGTACAGTAGGCATTGTGTGAGAAAAATTATGAACCTTGTCTTTGACAGTACCAAAGTGAATGGTTTGCTCTTTATCATACTAACCTATCTCACGAAGTTAGGTTAAGTTTTGTGTGATTGAAGTTTTCAAGCTTTGGGTGAGATACCGATATGAGGAGAATAAGGAGTGGAAAGACCCTAAGCTTGGGGATGCCCAAGGCACCCCAAGGCAATATTCAAGGAATACTCAAGTACCTAAGCTTGGGGATGCCCCGGAAGGCATCCCCTCTTTCGTCTTCAAAACTATCGGTATACCTTACTCGGAGCTATATTTGCTTGGAGCGTATTTTCAATTTTACTTGCTGTTTGAATAAAATCATTGGATCTGAATTATTGAATGAAAAAAGAATCCTCCCATGGCTAGTTAATTATTTGACTACTCAGTGTTCTCCACTCATATCTTTTGGAGTAGTTTGTCATTTGCGCATGTGCTTCATGTATATCCTATGAGTAAATGGTTGAATAAATTGAATGTCATAAATCTGAATTTAAATATGTTCCGTATGCTTATAACATGGGGAGTAATGACTTCACACATAATAAGTATAGGTAGTAAACTTATTGAAAGTTAGCAAACGTAGAATTGGCCACTTGAACATTTCATGAAAGAATATTGAAGGGAGAGGGATTTCACATATAAATATACTATCTTGGACATCTTTTGTAGTTGTGAGCACGCATTAAAATATGACATGCTAAAAGGTTGATGTTGGACAAGGAAGACAACATAATGGGTTATGTTTTCTTATATCTGAAATAAAGTATATTGTCATGGATCGCCCAACACATTGAGCTTGCCTTTCCCCCTCATGCTAGCCAAATTCTTTGCACTAAGTAGAGATACTACTTGTGCTTCCAAATATCCTTAAACCAAGTTTTGCCATGAGAGTCCACCATACCTACCTATGGATTGAGTAAGATCCTTCAAGTAAGTTGTCATCGGTGCAAGCAATAAAAATTGCCCTCTAATTATGTATGATTGATTGGTGTGGAGGAAATAAGCTTTATACGATCTTGTGATGTGGAAGAAATAAAAGCGACGGACTGCATAATAAAGGTCCATATCACAAGTGGCAATATAAAGTGACGTTCTTTCGCATTAAGATTTTGTGCATCCAACCCTGAAAGCGCATGGCAACCTCTGCTTCCCTCTGCGAAGGGCCTATCTTTTAATTTTATCTCTTACCCTTATGCAAGAGTCATGGTGATTTTCACCTTTCCTTTTTACATTTTATCCTTTGGCAAGCACCTTGTGTTGGAAAGATTCTGATATATATATCCAATTGGATGTAAGGCATCATGAACTATTATTGTTGACATTACCCTTGAGGTAAAAGGTTGGGAGGCGAAACTATAAGCCCCTATCTTTCTCTGTGTCTGATTAAAACTCCATAACCACAAGTATTGCGTGAGTGTTAGCAATTGTGAAAGACTAAATGATAGTTGAGTATGTGGAGTTTGCTAAATCAAAGCTCTGACATAGACTCTTCCTGAAAATAAGATGAATTGCAATTGTTTGATGACTGAGAATATTGTTTGTTAGTTTTCAAGAAAGTTTATGATCTATACTTTAAACATGTGATTTGCTTGTTACTTGATCATGAAAAGTTTTATGAGATGATCTATTGTTATGACATATAATGATGCTAGAAAAAGTGATTGGAATTATCATTGATCAAACTTATGCACTTGCTAGCATTCACACTTCATAAATTATTTCTTTTATCATTTACCTACTCGAGGACGAGCAGGAATTAAGCTTGGGGATGCTGATATGTCTCCAACGTATCTATAATTTATGAAGTATTCATGCTATTATACTATCCTTCTAGGATGTTTTATATGCATTTATATGATATTTTATATGATTTTTGGGACTAACCTATTAACCTAGAGCCTAGTGCCAGTTTCTGTTTTCTCCTTGTTTTAGAGTATCGCAGAAAAGGAAAACCAAACGGAGTCCAATTGATGTGCCACTTGACGGAGATCATTTTTGGACCAGAAGAAGCCCACGGAGTACCAGAAGCAGGCCAGAAGAGTCCCGGGCTGCCCACGAGGGTGGGGGGCGCGCCCACCCCCCTAGGGCGCACCCCCTGCCTCGTGGACAGCCCGGAGACCCCCCTGACGTGAAATCAATGCAAAACTCTTCTATATATACCCAAACTTCCAGAAAGAAACCTAGATCGAAAGTTCCGCCGCCGCAAGCCTCTGTAGCCACGAGAAGTCAATCTAGGCCCTCTCTGGCACCCTGCCGGAGGGGGCCATCATCACCGATGGCCATGGAGGAGTATCCCAGAGGGGCCATCATCACCATGAAGGCCAAGGACCAGAGGGTGGAGGCCATGGAGGAGGAAGCACAAGGGGAGAACCTCTCCTCCTCTCTTCCGGTGGCGCCGGAGTGCCATCGGAGGGGGAATCATCGCCTCGGTGATCCTCTTCATCAACATCACCATCATCATCACCATCCTCATCTCTTTTACGCGTTCCACTCTCCCGCACCCCGCTGTAATCCCTACTTGAACATGGTGCTTTATGCTACATATTATGATCCAATGATGTGTTGCCATCCTATGATGTTTTGAGTAGATATCTTTTGTCCTTGGGTTGATTGATGATATAGATTGGTACGAGTTGTATGTTTTATTTTGGTGCTGTCCTATGGTGCCCTCCGTGTCGCGCAAGCGTGAGGGATTCCCGCTGTAGGGTGTTGCAATACGTTCATGATTCGCTTATAGTGGGTTGGTGAGTGACTGAAACACAAACCCGAGTAAGAGGGATTGTTGCGTATGGGAATAAAGAGGACTTGATGCTTTAATGCTATGGTTGGGTTTTACCTTAATGATCTTTAGTAGTTGCGGATGCTTGCTAGAGTTCCAATCATAAGTGCATATGATCCAAGTAGAGAAAGTATGTTAGCTTATGCCTCTCCCTCATATGAAATTGCAATGACGACTATCGGTCTTGTTAATAATTGCCTAGGACAATTCCGCACACCGATCCACCATTATTCCACACTCGCTATTTATAATACTTAGTAATATATTCTAACTTTATGATAACAGCACCTACTTTTATATTTTAGCTCTCCGATATCATACAAAGTTATCCTCTTCATACCCACAACGTAGTTTTATTTCTCGTTGCTAGTTGGAAGCAAACGTTCGGTGCATGTAGAGTCGTATCAGTGGCAGATAGGGCTTGAGAGAATATTGATCTTACCTTTAGCTCCTTGTGGGTTCGACACTCCATACTTATCACTTCCACCTTTGGAAATTGCTACGATGATTCCCTGCACTTGGGGATTATCATCGCCGCGAAGTGTGCTTGGGGTGGAGAAGCCTTGGCCTTCATGAGTTCTTGTTCCGCCTTGAGAGCACCAATGTAGTTGTCGTCGAGGGACTTGTAGTTCTCGAGGAAGATAGTCTTGGAGATGTCGTTATGCAATCCCATCATGAAGTGGGACTTCATCGAAACGGGGTCGTCCATGCCGGCTCGTCGCAAGGCAATCTTCATCTCATTGAAGTACGCGTTGATGGACTTGGATCCTTGGGTGGTGTTCTCCAATTGGCGTAGAAGTTGGTCCGTGTAGGTTGGAGGCACGAACTCTCTCCTCAAAGCTCTCTTCGTCTTGGGCCAACTCATGTTGTAGCTCTCCGAAGGTGTGTGAAGCCACCATGTTGATGCGTAGTCGTGGAAGTTTCTTGTTGCGAACTTCACTTGATCTTTGGGAGGAACTTGATGTAGCTTGAGGTAGTCGTCCATTAGGCGCTCTCATTCGAGATACTCCTCGGGTTCTTGAGTTCCATAGAAAGGAATCCTGTGGTCGGTGTCGAGGTCGTAGTAGCTCGTGGAAGTCGCGGACTTGAGCTTGGGGAGCTTCTCTTGAGCGTAGTCTTGGGGTGCTTGTTGGTGAAGATGACGTATGTCCGTAGGCGAAGATGCCTTGAAGTTGCTTGGCGAAGATGCCAAGGGAGATGGTGAAGTCGTTGAGCGGTAGTTGGTGTTGATCTCTTGACCTTCACATTCTTGGTGGCAATGGTGTCGATGCCGATGTGATCTTGCCGGAGATGCTAGCTCGGAAGGATGTGCTCTTGAGCGTCTTCTCGAAGATGAGGAAGATCGCTTGTAGGACTTGATGAGGGCTTTGATCTCCTCCATTTAGCTTGCATCTTGGCGTTCAAGTTGTTGTTCGTGGCATCGAACTCGTCGTTTTTGTAGACTGAAAGTGAAATGCCTTGCCTATCCATCACAAGACTCGAGTAGAGGTGAGTAGGAAATGAGATAAACAATACCAAGTTACCTTTTCCCAAATTTGAGGATGTATCCCGTTTCACTCAATGTGAAATGAAAGAATAGTGGAATTGGTACCAGACTTGTTCACTCACACCTATCAAGTAAAGCTTATGGTGGAGCTCGGTGAGGATAGTGGCACAAAAATTTGATGCAAAATGTTAGCAAGAGTCAATAATGTTGAAAGAGATTCACAAATTCGCAAGTGAAACAAGTAGACCAATAGCAATATGTGGCACACGGAAACACACACACGGATAGATAAATGGGGTCGTGCAACCAAGGAATGAGCACAAAAAGTGGAATCCATGGAAAACGCTCGTGTTGCACAACTCAAGAGAGACGCTAGCACAATTTCTCAATAGGCGGATACGAAACTTGTGCACAACCTATAAGATGCAAAATGTAGCAACTTTCTATCCCAAGTAAATGCAAAATGGTTCCCGGTGTTTGATCCAAGATGATCGGATATGACAATCTTGTGCAATGTGGTATGATGCTATGGCTATTGCTTACAAGCTTCTTTGCTCTCTCTTTTTGCTTAAAAGCTTATTCTTCCTCTCTTTTTTTGTATGGCCACTATGCAAAATGCACAAACCAAGATAGCAATTGTGTATATGCGGGAACAATCTTGTGACACAAGAGATGATATGATGATACGAAGATGATATGGTATGTATGCAATGGGAGGTGCGGATCACTAACGTGCACAAGTAACGTTGTCGACAATACTCAAATGGCTAGTCTCGATAGGCAAGTGACACAAAATGGCTAGGGGTTAACAAAGCAATGGCAAGAATGAATGTACAATGACGGGATACCACGATACCAAGATGATATAGAGGTTACCGTTCTTGCTTACGGTTAGGTTGTCAAAAAGGTGAAGTGGTCAATGTCGATGACGACCTCATGGCGATGATGAGTGGTGGTGTTCTCGATGTAGAACCGTTCCTAATTAGCTGAAACACCTTAGGAAACGGAAAAACCGCAAACTCAAAATCTCAAACGAAAAATGTCAAATGGTGATAGCGAAATGCGTTGGTGGTTCCGGAGTTGACAATGCGGAAGTGGTGGTGGTGGTTGATGAAGAAGCAACCATCCCTAAGTAGCCTAAACACCTTAGGAGACTCAAGTCACCACTCAAGCAACCACAAATGCTATATGGATCAAAATGGGTTAGGTTGCGGAATGCTATGGTGGTTTTACGGATGATATGGTGGTGAGCCTAGGCAAAGGTGTCAAAATGTCAAAATTTTGATGGAGTCAATTGATGTTGGAACACATCTAGATGGATGGGGGATGTCAATAGCTACTCAACGAGCTAAAGAACGTCATAATGGGACTCCGGATGTGGAAGATATGGCCGAAAAAAAGAAATCAGCTGAAGCAGTTTTTGAACTAGCGGACAGTCCGGTCCGGGGTAGCGGACCGCTCGGTCTTCATCCGAAAACATTCTGATTCGAGCGGACAGTCCGGTGTTGGGAGCGGATAGTCCAGCATGTGAGCGATTTTGGTCTTGATGCCAGCGGACAGTCCGCTACGGGGGTGCGGACAGTCCGGTGCGGGTTGGGAAAGGACGAACTCGAATTTTTTTAGGGCGGAAATGGATGATTTTGGGGTCAAAATTGAGGAGATTTCGTGGATGGAAGGTGGGGAAACTTGTGGGGAAGCTAGATCCACTCAAAACACAACGAATCCATGGATCAAAATCAACAAAACATCATCAAACCAACAAATCACAAACAAATTGGGGCTATTTTTGGTGGGGATTTTTGGAATTTAGGACGAAATCAAGCAAATCAAGGCTAGAAAATGGTGGGGGAGACTCCAAATTCGTGATCAACGTGGCTCATGATACCAAGATGTTGCAGGGTGGAGACCCTAAGTGGAGATCTTTCACGAATTGGAGGGGAATCCACGAAGAACGCGAAGAACACGAAGAACAAGAGGGGAAATCACAAGAGGAAAACACTCTAGAACAAGTCCAATCACACATCCACTAGACTAACAATCACACAAGATCCACAAAGTTACAAGAACAACAAAGAGAAAGATACAAGGTAAAGTTCATCCCAAATCCAAAGGAGATGAGGTCTTGATGATCTAGATAGATCCTTCCCTAGAAGGGGTCTTGAATCCCAAGGGATCTACTCCAATGGAGGCCTTGAACTATAATGGAGTCTTCTCCCTCAAGAGGAAACCCACAAGGGGAGATACATGAGCTAAGCTCTAATGTCTAGTTCTAATCTTAGCTAACCCTAAAAACTGAGAGGAGCACGAAATATATAGTCTAGGGGCGAAGGGGTATGTGCCTCGGTGTTTATATGGGCTTTTTAGCCCGATTCGTAGCGAAACTGGGCGGACCGGACAGTCCAGTGGTAAGGACCGGACAGTCCGGTGAGGACAGATGCAATTTCGGGTGCCACCGGACTGTCCGCTGTTGGGACCGGACTGTCCGGTAGTGCAATTTCGATGCGACCGGATTGTCCGCTGTGAGGACCAGACTGTCCGGTAGTGCAATTTCTGCACGCTTCGTTTTCTTCATCTTGACACCTCCGATCAGCTCTTGGGTCTTGGGGTACTTCTCCTTGGCCTCCGGGAAGCTTCCTAGCTGCTTGGTGGTGGTTGCCCTTGTACCTAATGATGCACAACGTTCCATGGTGAGGTAGCAACCACGTCCAATGGATATTCATGTAAATCTCGAAGAGGAGCGGGTCCACCTTAAGTCCGTTAGGTCCACTTGGGGCTTGAGGTGCTATGAAGGTGTACAAGGAGATGACCGTAGGATGCTCCGCATCATAGTGTCTTTGAGATCCTTGCTGTAGACTTCGCCGATGCGTCCCATGGCGATGTGGGCTGCCGTGCTCTTTCCTAGACTCCAGGTTGGTGCATCAAAGGAAAACTCTATGGGCTCAGTAACTGGCATGAATGTCCTTCCTGGAACTTGAACTCGAGTCATCCAGCGCTCTTCTTCTGGTAATGTGGCGGTGTAGGTCCCGGTGAAGCTTGGTATTCCGATGTTCAGGTACCTAGTGACTTCCTTCAAGTGTCGTCCAAAGGGTGTGTCTTCATCCGGTTGAGCAAACTTATTCCTTGAGTCCGCCATCCTAAAGAGTAGAAAATGGAGAGGAGTCAGAAATGAGTAGAGAAGAGTGACCTATGGCTCATCTTAGTGGTCGTGTCCTACATTCAGCGTGTGCTCTGATACCATCTTGTAGCGATCCGACCTCAGACGGTCAAATCTCTGTGTTCAGTGTCATCCCTGGATCGGTAATGCTGACACACACAGCACTCGAAGGATTTATAACAGAGTAGCATTCACACACTTATTACATCGATAGTCTCCAAAGATAACTTATTACAATAAATATGGCTTAAGGCCATCTAAATAAGATAATAGCGGAAGGCTTGGAAGATAAAATGAGTCCATCAACTCCAACGGCATAGCTGAGTGCATGACAAACGACCTAGCGCACCTTACTCTTCGTCTGAAAAGTCTGCAACATGATATGTTGCAGCCCAAAACGGGTCAGCACATGGAATATATTGGCAATATAACACAGTAGAGCAATGAACAGAGTAAATGCTATCACTACATGCATATATGGCTGGTGGAGGCTCTATGGTTATAATGTTTTGCGAAAAGCCAATTTTTTCCTACAACAAAGGAATAGATTTTAATTTAACTATCATGGTGGTCGAAACATCATTGAGAAGGTTCCTCCAACTCAATCCCAATTAAAGTAATCATTTACAACCCAACAAATTAATTTATAGTGATGAGATCAACATGAGAATCCAAGAACCAGATACTCAAGATGTCCATAACCGGGGACACGGCTGACCATGATTAGCTTGTACACTCTGCAGAGGTTTGCACACTTTTCCCCCCAAGACTAGATCTCCTCCGTTGGATTTCTCGCACTACATGGTGTTCGAGAAACGGATGACCGAGACACAGTCTTTCCGAAGCATTAACTCTTTACTCTAGGTAGTTACACCCAATTTCCCCTACATCTGCTAGTTACCACTGAAAGAGATCACGCAACATACTCAACTATGCCAGAGCCCATAATGGCTTGTGGCTGCACACGGAAGTTTCTAGCATGAATAATCTTATGATCCCTTTGAGCCTGGGTGGCGGACCGTAGGATGATCACACGGGTACTCTGGGATATCCTAGGACAACACTGGATTCTCCAGGTGCCCAAACCAACGATCCACCCAGATGTGTATTAAAGTAGCCACCTTAAGTTAACCATTAATTAACAATCTCACATCTGTCATGGATTCACTCACCCAAACCACGTCTACGAGCATAGCATAGCAATATAAGCATAACGTAGAAGTAACTCCCAAGGGTTTGATAATAAAACAGGTAATAGGTTCTACCTCATCATCTACTTCCCAATACCCACAAGTTAATCACATCCTAATCATGTAGTGTTTGAGGATTGTAACTAATGCATAAAAACTGGGTATGAAAAGAGTATGATCAATGTGTTACTTGCCTTGCTGATGATCTGCAAATCCTAGAGACTCATAGTAGCACGCTTCGCACTCCGGGAATTCTATCGCAAACAAACAATAGCATACATAAGAAATCAAGCAAAGATGCACGGTTAAAACTCAAATAAGAAGATCTAACCAGAAAGTTCAACTGAAGAACTCCGGTTTGCAAAAAAAATCAAATCAAACGGAACAACGAAAGTCAAACTACGAAAGAAACAAGATCCGTTTACTAATATGGACGGCAAATTTTACAGTACCAAAATCTTGTTCAAGTTGGTTAAACAGAAAGAGGGCTTCGAGACAAAGATCTTGGCGCTTGTTTCACCTGATTTGGATAAACGAGCGAAAAGATAAACTAAAACGAAGATCAGGGCAGAAATCACGATCGAAAATAATCGCGAAAAAACCCTGGAAAATAAAACGAGACGAACAGGCTAACGAACGAACGTTCGCTGTCTGCGGCTAACTGACGAACAGCGTTCGTTAAAACGAACGTACGGACTAACGTCTGCTATTTAACTAAACCGAAAAAAAACTGAACCGAAACTAAAAAAACTAGATCTAGGGTTTCGAAAAAAAAACCTACGGTTTTCCCGAGAAAACCGAGTCAGCGGCGGCGGCTACCTCGGCAACGGCAGGATCGGTGGCGGTGGGCAGCGGCTTCGGCGGCGGCAGGGAACGGTGGCGATGGCTCCGCGGGGCAGCGACGGGGAACGGCGTCGGCGACGGCGGCGGCGGGGAACGGCGGCGGCGGCGCTAGGGTTTGCGGGGCAGGGCGGCTGGGCTGGCGGGGCGAGGGCTCAGCCTTTAAAGGGCCGGCCGGGGCGAGGTGTCCGGGACGAACATGACCCGTTAGGTCGGTTCACTTTTTTTAAATAATCCTGACGCGGAAAAACTAATAAAAGAAAATACTAAACAGAGTCCAAAAATCCTGAAATAAATTTTCACGGTCCTCTAATAATATTGCGGACAAAGTGAACATTTATTTGGGACTCTAATGCAATTTTTGAAAAACGCATATTTTTCCTAATTCACATAAAATAGCGATAAAAGTCCAAATAAAATACTTATTTGATTTTAGTATTTTCCTCCAATATTTCTTTATTTGGAGAAGTCATTTTATCCCCTCTCTTTTATTTTTCGTATTAGAAATATTTGAAGAGAAAAGTAATTAAAACCAAATGATCCTCTTTTCAAAATTTGAGAAAAACTCAAATATGAAAATAACGAAATTCCCAACTCTCTCCGTGGGTCCTTGAGTTGCTTAGAATTTCTAGGATCACCAAAATGCAATAAAATATGATATGCAATGATGACCTATGTATAACATTTTCCAAATTGAAAATTTGGGATGTTACAGCTTGAGCTTGCACACTTTGTTAGCACCCTTTGGATCGATAAACCATCAGGTTGCATCATATACAACTCTTCTTTCAGAAATCCATTCAGGAATGCAGTCTTTACATCCATTTGCCAAATTTCACAATCATAAAATGCGGCAATTGCTAACATGATTCGGACGGACTTAAGCATCGCTACGGGTGAGAAAGTCTCATCGTAGTCAACTCCTTGAACTTGTCGAAATCCTTTCGCAACAAGTCGAGATTTGTAGACAGTAACATTACTGTCAGCGTCAGTCTTCTTCTTGAAAATCCATTTATTCTCGATGGCTTGCCGATCATCGGGCAAGTCAACCAAAGTCCACACTTTGTTCTCATACATGGATCCCATATCAGATTTCATGGCCTCGAGACATTTCGCGGAATCTGGGCTCATCATCACTTCCTCATAGTTCGTAGGTTCGTCATGGTCAAGTAACATGACTTCCAGAACAGGATTACCGTACCACTCTGGTGCGGATCTTACTCTGGTTGACCTACGAGGTTCGGTAGTAACTTGATCTGAAGTCACATGATCATCATCATTAGCTTCCTCACTAATTGGTGTAGGAGTCACAGGAACAGATTTCTGTGATGAACTACTTTCCAATAAGGGAGCAGGTACAATTACCTCATCAAGTTCTACTTTCCTCCCACTCACTTCTTTCGAGAGAAACTCCTTCTCTAGAAAGGATCCATTCTTAGCAACGAATGTCTTGCCTTTGGATCTGTGATAGAAGGTGTACCCAACAGTCTCCTTTGGGTATCCTATGAAGACACATTTCTCCGATTTGGCTTCGAGCTTATCAGGTTGAAGTTTTTTCACATAAGCATCGCAGCCCCAAACTTTAAGAAACGACAACTTTGGTTTCTTGCCAAACCATAGTTCATAAGGCGTCGTCTCAACGGATTTAGATGGTGCCCTATTTAACGTGAATGCAGCCGTCTCTAAAGCATAACCCCAAAATGATAGCGGTAAATTAGTAAGAGACATCATAGATCGCACCATATCTAGTAAAGTACGATTACGACATTCGGACACACCATTACGCTGTGGTGTTCCGGGTGGCGTGAGTTGCGAAACTATTCCGCATTGTTTCAAATGAAGACCAAACTCGTAACTCAAATATTCTCCTCCACGATCAAATCGCAGAAACTTTATTTTCGTGTTACGATGATTTTCCACTTCACTCTGAAATTCTTTGAACTTTTCAAATGTTTCAGACTTATGTTTCATCAAGTAGATATACCCATATCTGCTCAAATCATCTGTGAAGGTGAGAAAATAACGATACCCACCGCGAGCCTCAACATTCGTTGGACCATATACATCCGTATGTATGATTTCCAACAAATCTGTTGCTCGCTCCAGTGTCCCAGAGAACAGCGTTTTAGTCATCTTGCCCATGATGCATGGTTCGCAAGTACCAAGTGATTCATAATCAAGTGATTCCAAAAGTCCATCAGAGTTTCTTCATGCGCTTTACACCAATATGACCTAAATGGTAGTGCCACAAATAAATTGCACTATCATTATCAACTCTGCATCTTTTGGCTTCAATATTATGAATATGTGTATCACTACTATCGAGATTCATCAAAAATAGACCACTCTTCAAGGGTGCATGACCATAAAAGATATCACTCATATAAATAGAACAACCATTATTCTCTGATTTAAATGAATAACCGTCTCACATCAAACAAGATCCAGATATAATGTTCATGCTCAACGCTTGCACCAAATAACAATTATTTAGGTCTAAAACTAATCCTGAAGGTAGATGTAGAGGTAGCGTGCCGACCGCGATCACATCGACTTTGGAACGATTTCCCACGCGCATCGTCACCTCGTCCTTAGCCAATCTTCACTTAATCCGTAGTCCCTGTTTCGAGTTGCAAATATTAGCAACAAAACCAGTTTCAAATATCCAGGTGCTACTGCGAGCATTAGTAAGGTACACATCAATAACATGTATATCACATATACCTTTGTTCACCTTGCCATCCTTCTTATCCGCCAAATACGTGGGGCGGTTTCGCTTCTAGTGACCAATCCCTTTGCAGTAGAAGCTCTCAGTCTCAGGCTTAGGTCCAGACTTGGGCTTCTTCACTTGAGCAGCAACTTGCTTGCCGTTCTTCTTGAAGTTCCCCTTCTTCCCTTTACCCTTTTTATTGAAACTGGTGGTCTTGTTGACCATCAACACTTGATGCTCCTTCTTGATTTCTACCTCCGCATCCTTTAGCATTGCGAAGAGCCAGGGAATTGTCTTATCCATCCCTTGCATATTATAGTTCATCACGAAGCTCTTGTAGCTTGGTGTCAGTGATTGAAGAATTCTGTCAATGACACTATCATCCGAAAGATTAACTCCCAGTTGAATCAAGTGATTGTTATGCCCAGACATTTTGAGTATATGCTCGCTGACAGAACTATTCTCCTCCATCTTGCAGCTGTAGAACTTATGGAGACTTCATATTTCTCAATCCGGGCATTTGCTTGAAATATTAACTTCAACTCCTGGAACATCTCATATGCTCCATGACGTTCAAAACGTCGTTGAAGTCCCGGTTCTAAGCCGTAAAGCATGGCACACTGAACTATCGAGTAGTCATCAGCTTTGCTCTGCCAGACGTTCATAACATCTGGCGTTGCTCCTGCAGCGGGTTTGGCACCTAGCGGTGCTTCCAGGACGTAATTCTTCTGTGCAGCAATGAGGATAATCCTCAAGTTACGGACCCAGTCCGTGTAATTGCTACCATCATCTTTCAACTTTGCTTTCTCAAGGAACGCATTAAAATTCAATGGAACAACAGCACGGGCCATCTATCTACAACAACATAGACATGCAAAATACTATCAGGTACTAAGCTCATGATAAATTAAAGTTCAATTAATCATATTACTAAAGAACTCCCACTTAGATAGACATCCCTCTAATCATCTAAGTGATCACGTGATCCATATCAACTAAGCCATGTCCAATCATCACCTGAGATGGAGTAGTTTTCAATGGTGAACATCACTATGTTGATCATATCTACTATATGATTCACGCTCGACCTTTCGGTCTCAGTGTTCCAAGGCCATATCTGCATATGCTAGGCTCGTCAAGTTTAACCCGAGTATTCTGCCTGTGCAAAACTGGCTCGCACCCATTGTATGTGAACGTAGAGCTTTTCACACCCGATCATCACGTGGTGTCTCGGCACGACGAACTTTCGGAACGGTGCATACTCAGGGAGAACACTTATACCTTGAAATTTAGTGAGAGATCATCTTATAATGCTACCGTCGATCTAAGCAAAATAAGATGCATAAAAGATAAACATCACATGCAACCAATATAAGTGATATGATATGGCCATCATCATCTTGTGCCTTTGATCTCCATCTCCAAAGCACCGTCATGATCACCATCGTCACCGGCGCGACACCTTGATCTCCATCGTAGCATCGTTGTCATCTCGCCAACTATTGCTTCTACGACTATCGCTACCGCTTAGTGATAAAGTAAAGCAATTACATGGCGATTGCATTTCATACAATAAAGCGACAACCATATGGCTCCTGCCAGTTGCCGATAACTCTGTTACAAAACATGATCATCTCATACAATAAAATTTAGCATCATGTCTTGACCATATCACGTCACAACATGCCCTGCAAAAACAAGTTAGACGTCTTCTACTTTGTTGTTGCAAGTTTTACGTGGCTACTACGGGCTGAGCAAGAACCGTTCTTACCTATGCATCAAAACCACAATGATATTTCGTCAAGTATGTGCTGTTTTAACCTTCACAAGGACCGGGCGTAGCCACACTCAATTCAACTAAAGTTGGAGAAACTGACACCCGCCAGCCACCTGTGTGCGAAGCACGTCGGTAGAACCAGTCTCGCGTAAGCGTACACGTAATGTCGGTCCGGGCCGCTTCATCCAACAATACCGCCGAATAAAAGTATGACATGCTGGTAAGCAGTATGACTTGTATCGCCCACAACTCACTTGTGTTCTACTCGTGCATATAACATCTATGCATATACCTGGCTCGGATGCCACTGTTGGGGAACGTAGTAATTTCAAAAAAATTCCTATGCACACGCAAGATCATGGTGATGGATAGCAACGAGAGGGCAGAGTGTCGTCCACGTACCCTCGTAAACCGTAAGCGGAAGCGTTATGACAACGCAGTTGATGTAGTCATATGTCTTCACGATCGACCGATCCTAGTACCGAACGTACGGCACCTCCGTGATCTGCACACGTTCAGCTCGGTAACGTCCGTGATCATATCCGGGACTCCGAACTACCTTCGGTTCATCAAAACACATAAACTCATATTACCGATCGTCACCGAACGTTAATCGTGCGGACCCTACGGGTTCGAGAACTATGTAGACATGACCGAGACACGTCTCCGGTCAATAACCAATAGCGGAACCTAGATGCTCATATTGGTTCCTTCATATTCTACGAAGATCTTTATCGGTCAAACCGCATAACAACATACGTTGTTCCCTTTGTCATCGGTATGTTACTTGCCCGAGATTCGATCGTCGGTATCTCAATACCTAGTTCAATCTCGTTACCGGCAAGTCTCTTTACTCGTTCCGTAATACATCATCCCGCAACTAACTCATTAGTTGCATTGCTTGCAAGGCTTATAGTGATGTGTATTACCGAGAGGGCCCAGCTATACCTCTCCGACAATCGGAGTGACAAATCGTATCTTGATCTATGCCAACTCAACAAGTACCATCGGAGACACCTGTAGAGCACCTTTATAATCACCCAGTTACGTTGTGACGTTTGGTAGCACACAAAGTGTTCCTCCGATATTCAGGAGTTGCATAATCTCATAGTCATAGGAACATGTATAAGTCATGAAGAAAGCAATAGCAATATACTAAACGATCAAATGCTAAGCTAACGGAATGGGTCAAGTCAATCACATCATTCTCTAATGATGTGATCCCGTTAATCAAATGACAACTCACGTCTATGGCTAGGAAACTTAACCATCTTTGATTCAACGAGCTAGTCAGGTAGAGGCATACTAGTGACACTTTGTTTGTCTATGTATTCACACACGTACTAAGTTTCCGGTTAATACAATTCTAGCATGAATAATAAACATTTATCATGATATAAGGAAATATAAACAACAGCTTTATTGTTGCCTCTAGGGCATATTTCCTTCACGATATGCATCACACAATCTCAGATTCATCCATTCAAACCAACACAAAGAACTTCAAAGAGTGCCCCAAAGTTTCTACACCGGAGAGTCAAGACGAAAACATGTACCAACCCCTATGCATAAGTTCATAAGGTCATAGAACCCGGAAGTTGATCACCAAAACATACATCAAGTGGATCACGTGAATATCCCATTGTCACCACAGATAAGCACATGCAAGACATACATCAAGTGTTCTCAAATCCTTAAAGACTCAATCCGATATGATAACTTCAAAGGGAAAACTCAATCCATTACAAGAAGGTAGAGGGGGATAAACATCATAAGATCCAACTAGAATAGCAAAGCTCGATGTACATCAAGATCATGCCAAATCAAGAACACGAGAGAGAGAGAGAGAGAGAGAGAGAGATCAAACACATAGCTAATGGTACATATCCGCAGCCCCGAGGGTGAGCTACTCCCTCCTCGTCATGGAGAGCGCCGGGATGATGAAGATGGCCACCGGTGATGATTTCCCCTCCGACAGGGTGGCGGAACAGGGCCCCCATTGGATTCTGGTGGCTACAGGGGCTTGTGTCAGCGGAACTCTCGATCTAGGTTTCTTTTCGGGGGTTTCCGTATTTATAGGAATTTTTGGCGTCGGTTTCACGTCAGGGGGGGTCCACGAGTCAACGACAAGGGTGGAGCACCCTCACGGGGGGGGGGGGTAGCGCGCGCCCTCCACCCTTGTGGTTGGCTCGGGACTCTTCTGGCCCAACTCTTTTGCTTTGGGGGCTTCTTCTGGTCCATAAAAAATCACCGTAAATTTTTAGGTCAATTGGACTCCGTTTGTTATTCCTTTTCTGCGAAACTCAAAAACAAGGAAAAAACATAAAATGGCACTGGGCTCTAGGTTAATAGGTTAGTCCCAAAAATCATATAAATAGCATAGAAATGCATATAAAACATCCAAGATAGATAATATAATAGCATGGAACAATAAAAAATTATAGATACGTTGGAGACGTATCAAGTACACCGCTTTGGAGGAGATGACTGACTTGACGAGGGTCGTGCAGCCGATAGTAGTGATGTTTTGACCATCCCAAGTTACCAATTTACCAGCTGCCTTGTCTTCAAGGTATTGAAGGCCACCTTCTTCAGTTGCAAAACTGAGAGAGGTAGGCCTAAGTGTTTCAACGAGAAGGACACGTGATTAGCCAGCATACCCTGCATGTGACTAAGGCTGAGGTGGTTGCGGCAAATTGGGACCACCGAGCTTTTCTGGAAGTTTGTACACATGCCTGTAACCTCACCGAAGCCTCGCAAGATCGAGGCGAGGTTGTCAATGGCCCGCTTGATGGGAGCCATAAAGACCGCCGCATCATCCGCATAGAGTGAGGTTCTCGCCATGGCCTCTCTCCCACGAATCTTATGAAGAAGACCTTGACGTGTTGCCAAGTCAAGCACTTTATGAAGAGGGTCGATCACGATGACAAAAAGGAGGGGGCCCCCTGCCGAAAGCCGCTTCCATGCTTGATTCAGGGGGGGTGGGAATCCCGTTCAGAAGAATCCGAGACGATGAAGAGAGGAGCGCGGCAATCCGGGACCGATTTTGTGGGGAAACCCCAGCCGTTGGAGGAGGTCCAGAATGTATCCCCACTTGACAGAGTCAAAAGCTTTTTTGATGTCCAGCTTGAAGAGAAGAGCGGGCGTTTTGCATTTGTCAAGCCTTCGAGCGAAGTTCCGAACGTACAAGAAGTTGTCATGAATGCTTCACCTCTTGATGAAAGCGCTCTGGGCATTGGAGACAAGGGCATCCATGTGGGGTGCGAGTCAGAATGATAGAACCTTGGTTATGATTTTGGCAATGGCATGGATGAGGCTTATGGGCCTATAGTCAGATATGCCTTCAGCGCCCTCCTTTTTGGGCAAAAGGACAATATTGGCAGAGTTGAGCCAATGAAGGTTAGAGGTATGGAGGGTGTCGAATCGTTGGATGACCCTCATGATAGTGTGTTTAATGATTCCCCACCACTTTTTGAAGAACATGCCCATGAAGCCATCCAGACCGGGTGCCTTGTCACTAGGCAACTCCTTGATGGCTTCCCAAACCTCGTCCTTAGTGATAGTTGCGTCCAGGCCATGCAGGCCATGCTGCTCGACGCCAAGCTTGGCTCAGTTGAGGTCTCTGTTGCTGGAGGGGCCCCTACTAATAACCTTGGAAAAGTGGTCGTGGATGAGCTTCTCCTTTTCCTTGTGGTCAGTTATCCAACCTTGCGTGCACTTGTTTCGATGAATGTGATTTTTATGACACCGGGCATTAATCCATCGGTGATTTTGTTTGTTTGCGTCGCCATCCCGCAGGTTTGCAACCCGGGCACATTGGCTCTTACTAGCCCTCCCAAGCACCGCCAAGCTTATCACCCTCCGCTTAAGCCTAGAACGAAGATCTCTTTCCTCAGGTGAGAGGAGCCTCTCCTCCTACGCGATGTTGAGGCGTAGGATCACAAGAAGCACCATGTGGAGCTGAATTTTTGCCTCGAAAAATAAGCTCTTGCTCCATTGGTGAGCCGAAGCGCGGTCTTCTTAAGCTTGCGATGCAGAATTTGGAATGGCTCCGTGTGAGCCACCCATTCGTCCCACGCCTTTTGGACCACCTCGTGAAATCCGCGCAAAGATTACTAGAAGTTCTCAAATTTGAAGGACCGTGGTCGTCTTGGCCCCTTGACATCTGCAAGCAAGAGAGGGCAATGGTCAGACAGGGAGGATGAAAGGGCATGGATCACGTGCGTATTGAAGGTGGTATCCCACTCCGCGTTGCAGAAGAACGAGTAAAGTTTGCACTGAGTTGGGTTGTCCCGCTCGTTGCGCCAGGTGAAGCGCATGTTTTTTAGGTGGATTTCCTTGAGCTCGCAAGATTGTAGCATAGCTCGAAACCGGTTGATTCTACTCCGGTTAACATTCCTCTTATTCTTGTCTCTAGCCCGGTAAATTTGGTTGAAGTCTCCGAGTGCAAGCCACGCCACTAATGTCTACTATGCAACTTTGTTCTTGTAGACTCGTGTTGGGACTCCAAGCGCAGAGTTCTATAGGACAGTAGCAAATTTCCTTCAAGTGGGTGACCTAAAGTTTATTGATAACCCACAAGTATAGGGGATCACAACAGTTTTCGAGGGTAGAGTATTCAACCCAAATTTATTGATTCGACACAAGGGGGGCCAAAGAATATTCTCAAGTATTAGCGGCTGAGTTGTCAATTCAACCACACCTGGAAGACTTAATATCTGCAACAAAGTATTTAGTAGCAAAGTAGTATGGAAGTAACGGTAACGGTGGCAAAAGTAACAGTAGCAGTTTTGTAGTAATTGTAACAGTGGCTACGAAAAAGTAACTAAGCGAAGATCAATATGTGAAAAGCTCGTAGGCATTGGATCAGTGATGGATAATTATGTCGGATGCGATTCCTCATGCAATAGTTATAACATAGGGTGACACAGAACTAGCTCCAGTTCGTCAATGTAATGTAGGCATGTATTCCGAATATAGTCATACGTGCTTATGGAAAAGAACTTGCATGACATCTTTTGTCCTACCCTCCCGTGGGAGCAGGGTCCTATTGGAAACTAAGGGATATTAAGGCCTCCTTTTAATAGAGTACCGGACCAAAGCATTAACACTTAGTGAATACATGAACTCCTCAAACTACGGCCATCACCGGGAGTGGTCCCAATTATTGTCACTTCGGGGTTGCCGGATCACAACACATAGTAGGTGACTATTGACTTGCAAGATAGGATCAAGAACTCACATATATTCATGAAAACATAATAGGTTCAGATCTGAATTCATGGCACTCGGGCCATAGTGACAAGCATTAAGCATAGCAAAGTCATAGAAACATCAATCTCAGAACATAATGGATACTAGGGATCAAATCCTACCAAAACTAACTCGATTACATGATAAATCCCATCCAACCCATCACCATCCAGCAAGCCTACGATGGGATTACTCATGCACGGCGGTGAGCATCATGAAATTGGTGATGGAGGATGGTTGATGATGACGACGACGGCGGATTCACCTCTCCAGAGCCCTGAACGGACTCCAAATCAGCCCTCCCGAGAGAGATTAGGGCTTGGCGGCGGCTCCGTATCGTAAAACGCGATGAATCCTTCTCTCTGGTTTTTTCTCCCCGAACGTGAATATATGGAGTTGGAGTTGAGGTCGGTGGAGTCTCAGGGGGGCCACAAGGCAGGGGGCGCGCCCTCGACCCTTGTGGACAGGGTGTGGGCCCCCTGATGCTGGTTCTTTCGCTAGTATTTTTTATAAATTCCAAAAATATTATCCGGGAAGCTTCAGGTCATTCCGAGAACTTTTATTTCTGCACAAAAATAACACCATGGTAATCCTGCTGAAAACAACGTCAGACCAGGTTAGTTCCATTCAAATCATGCAAGGTAGAGTCCAAAACAAGGTCAAAAGTGTTTGGAAAAGTAGATACGTTGGAGACGTATCAACTCCCCCAAGCTTAAACCTTTGCTTGTCCTCAAGCAATTCAGTTGACAAACTGAAAGTGATAAAGAAAAACTTTTACAAACTCTGTTTGATCTTGTTGTTGCAAATATGTAAAGCCAGCATTCAAGTTTTCAGCAAAGATCATGAACTAACCATATTCACAATAACATTTAGGTCTCATGTTTACTCATATCAATGGCATAATCAACTAGCGAGCAATAATAATAAATCTCGGATGACAACACTTTCTCAAAACAATCATAATATGATATAACAAGATGGTATCTTGCTTGCCCTTTCTGAGACCGCAAAACATAAATGCAGAGCACCTCTGAAGATCAAGAACTGACTAGACATTGTAATTCATGGTAAAAGAGATCTAGTCACAGTCATACTCAATGTAAATTAATAGTAATGCATGCAAATGACAGCGGTGCTCTCCAACTGGTGCTTTTTAATAGAGGGTGATGACTCAACATAAAAGTAAATAGATAGGCCCTTCACAGAGGGAAGCAGGGATTTGCAGAGGTGCCAGAGCTCGAGTTTTGAAATAGAGATAAATAATATTTTGAGTGGCATACTTTCATTGTCAACATAACAACCAAGAGATCTAGATATCTTCCATGCTACACACATTATAGGCGGTTCCCAAACAGAATGGTAAAGTTTATACTCCCCCACCACCAACAAGCATCAATCCATGGCTTGCCCGAAACAACGGGTGCCTCCAACTAACAACAATCCTGGGGCAGTTTTGTTTGCAATTATTTTGATTTGAGCATGGGACTAGGCATCCCGGTTACCAGCCATTTTCTCATGAATGGTGAGCGGAGTCCACTCATCGTGAGAATAACCCACCTAGCATGGAAGATATAGACATCCCTAGTTGATACATGAGCTATTCGAGCATACAAAACAGAATTTCATTTGAAGGTTTAGAGTTTGGCACATACAAATTTACTTGGAACGGCATGTAGATACTGCATATAGGAAGGTATGGTGGACTCATATGGAATAACTTTGGGGTTTATGGAAGTGGATGCACAAGCAGTATTCCCGCTTAGTACAAGTGAAGGCTAGAAAAAGACTGGGAAGCGACCAACTAGAGAGCGACAACAGTCATGAAAATGCATTAAAATTAATCAACACTGAGTGCAAGCATTAGTAGGATATAATTCACCATGAACATAAATATCGTGGAGGCTATGTTGATTTTGTTTCAACTACATGCATGAACATGTGGCAAGTCAAGCCACTCGAATCGTTCAAAGGAGGATACCACCCTATCATACCACATCACAACTATTTTAATAGCATGTTGGCATGCAAGGTAAACCATTATAAACTCCTAGCAAATTAAGCATGGCATGAGCAACTTAATCTCTAATTGTCATTGCAAACATGTTTCATTCATAATAGGCTGAATCAGGAACGATGAACTAATCATATTTACAAAAACAAGATAGGTCGAGTTCATACCAGCTTCTCTCATCTCAATCAGTCCAACATATATCGTCATTATTGCCTTTCACTTGCACGACCGAACGGTGTGGATAATAGTAATTGTGCACGTGCATTGGACTAAGCTGGAATCTGCAAGCATTTAATACAGGGGAGAAGACAAGGTAATATGGGCTCTTGGTTAAATCAACAATAAAGCATATGAGAGCCACTCAACATTTTCATCAAGGTCTTCACCTCTCGACCCCCAAAGAAAAGAAAAGAAATAAAACTATTTACACGGGAAAGCTCCCAACAAGCAAAAGAAGAAAGAGAAATCTTTTTGGGTTTTCTTTTAATTACTACTACTACAGGCATGGAAAGTAAACTAGCTAAGAGCTACAACTATTTTTTGGGGTCTTTCTTAAGGTTTTTCAGACACACAAGAAGAAGGCTTAGAAAAGAAAATAAACTAGCATGAATAGTACCATGAAAAAGTATGAGCACCGATAATTGGCATGAGTGTGTGAACATGAATGTAATATCGGTGAGAAATACGTACTCCCCCAAGCTTAGGCTTTTGGCCTAAGTTGGTCTATGGCCACGGATCGAAGCTAGTCTCTCCGGTGTACGGGGGAGTGTCCTCTGGGTGCCACTGGTTGGCGATCTCCTCCAGATCCCACTGATAAACAGACTGTCGATAAGGGTCAAGTGGTGGCTCGGGCTCAGGCTCTGGAACTTGTGTCAAGCTCCAGTATGCATAAATGGCCTCTGGCAAGATGAGGTACGTGCCTGAAAGTATATTAAACAAAGAAGGTGCAGGCAGGGTAATAACCACATAGCGAGTTTTACCAAATATCAAATTATAATTAAGCATTTTCTTCTCATTTTTAACAATAATTCATGTGCTACCATACTCTTATAATCTAGAAAAACAGGAGGCAGCAACTTTTCCTCTTTCTCATAGTGCCTAATAGGTATCTCAAAGTGTGCAGCAAGGCGTGAAGCAAAGATGCCTCCGAAGATGGGGCCCTTTGTACGGTTCAGACTTAATCGTATAGCAACAATAGCGCCTAAGCTGAAAGTTGTATCACGAAACAAAGCATGGCGCAAAATGACTAGATCAGGAGCACTAAGGTTTCCACTGTTCCCGCAACCAATTAAGCATCTAGTAGCAAATATTGCAAAGTAACATAGAACAGGAAAATGTATACTAGTAACTCTCGCATCGGAAACTTTTCTCGTTTCCCCTACAGCAATTCTATCAATAAATGCATCCACATCACTATGGTGTGGTTCCTCGATGTTGCCTACAAAGGGTATCTTGCAGACCAGACAAAAATCATGGAGTGACATCTTCTTAACCTCATCATATAAGTGAAACTCCACTGAAGGTGGTGATTTCTTAGCATGGAAAT
Organism: Triticum aestivum; assembly: GCF_018294505.1. Lineage (NCBI taxonomy): Eukaryota > Viridiplantae > Streptophyta > Magnoliopsida > Poales > Poaceae > Triticum > Triticum aestivum. The sequence goes on from NC_057811.1 coordinate 148,753,817, forward strand.
AAAAAATTTGTACGAAAATATTAGTGAGTAAGAGATACTGTTCGCGCTGGTCGTGGAGGAAGTCGGTGAGGCCTGCATTCTCAGCCAAGTAATAACAGTCATCATAAATTCCGACGGCTCTCAAGAACTCATCACAAGGCCATTCGCACGGCCAAACCTCCACAGTGCGAGGAAGATTATATTTGGGCTTTTTATCCTCTTCATTTTGCTTATCCTTCGAGCTTCGGCTCGAAGAACCTCTCAACAACCTCTTCAACATTTTCTCCCTCTGAAAATTTCTGAAATTTTTAGTGACTCAAAATAGAAGTGAACCAAACTCTACAAGATTGATAGAAACTACTCCCACAAGTGCCTAGAGGCTATATCATGCATTAAAACTACTTTGGACCATATAATTTTGACATGCAAGCTCAAGAACAGGGTCACCTAAGCAGCAAAAAATTGCAATAAATAAAGCACTAGAACAAAAACTAATTGGACCATTGGAGGAGTCACATACCGAAGAACAATCCCCCAAAACAGTTTTGTGAATGAAGGTTTGAGCAAGGAGATCGAAAATGGCAGCAAGATGAGCTAGAACATGGGTTTGAGCTATGGGAGGATTTTTTCTGGAGGAAGACAAAGTGAGTGGGTGCTGGAATAAGTGGAGGAGGTCCACGTGGGGCCCATGAGGCAGGGGGCGCGCCCTGCACCCTCGTGGCCAAATGGTGGGTCCCCCTGGTGTGTTCTTAGTTCCAGATATTCTTAAATATTCTACAAAAAATCATATTTCATTTTCAAGACGTTTGGAGAACTTCTATTTTCGGGGTATTTTTTATTGCAAGGATAATTCAGAAAACAGACAGAAAATACTATTTTTTCTTTATTTAATCTAAATAACAGAAAGTAAAAGGAGGGTACAGGGAGTTGTGCTTTCTAACTTCATCCATCTCATGCTCATCAAAAGGAATCCACTAACAAGGTTGATCAAGTCTTGTTTACAAACTCTTTCCGAGTCGCATGAAACCAGAGAATTTTTGAATAACACTAGGTTACCTCAACGGGGATATGCATGTCCCCAACAATAAGAATATCATATTTCTTCTTGACAGTAGGGACAGGAAATTCAAAACCTCCAATAATAATCGTTGAAGTTTTTCCAATAGAATTGATACTGTGGACTTGAGATTGTTTCCTCAGAAAGTGTACCGTATGCTCATTACCATTAACATGAAAAGTGATATTGCCTTTGTTGCAATCAATAACAGCCCCTGCAATATTCAAAAAGGGTCTACCAAGGATAATCGACATACTATCGTCCTCGGGAATATCAAGAATAACAAAGTCCGTTAAAATAGTCATGTTTGCAACCATAACAGGCACATCCTTACAAATGCCGATAGGTATAGCAGTTGATTTATCGGTCATTTGCAAAGATATTTCAGTAGGTGTCAACTTATTCAAATCAAGTATAAGATATAAAGAGAGAGGAATAACACTAACACCGGCTCCAAGATCACATAAAGCAGTTTTAACATAGTTTCTTTCAATGGAGCATGGTATAGTTGGTACTCCTGGATCTCCTAGTTTCTTGGGTATTCCACCTTTAAAAGTATAATTAGCAAGCATGGTGGAAATTTTCAGCTTCCGGTATCTTTCTTTTATTAGTAACAATATCTTTCATATACTTAGCATAAGGATTCATTTTAAGCATACCAGTCAAACGCATACGCAAAAAGATATGTCTAATCATTTCAGCAAAGTGCTCAAAATCCTCATCATCCTTTTTCTTGGATGGTTTAGGAGGAAAAGGCATGGGTTTTTGAACCCATGGTTCTCTTTCTTTATCATGCTTCCTAGCAACGGAATCTCTCTTATCATAACGTTGATTCTTTGATTGTGGGTTAACAAGATCAACAGCAGGTTCAATCTCTACATCATTATTATCGCTAGGTTGAGCATGAACATAATCATTAACATTATCACTAGGTTCATGTTTATCACCATATTGTGTTTCAGCATCAGTAATAGAAATATCATTGGGATTCTCAGGCGTGTCAACAACAGGTTCACTACAAGCATGCAAAGTCCTATCATTTTTATTTTTCTTCTTAGAAGGACTAGGTGCATCAACATTAGTTCTCTGAGAATCTTGCTCAACTCTCTAGGGTGGCCCTTAGGATACAAAGGTTCCTGAGTCATTTTACCCCCTCTAGTCATAACTCTAACAACATTATCATTTTTCTTATTATTTAATTCATTGAGCAAATCAATTTGAGCTTTAAGCACTTGTTCTACCTGAGTGGTAACCATAGAAGCATGTTTACTAATTAGTTTAAGGTCACCTTTAACTCTAGACATATAATCACTCAAGTGTTCAATCATATAAGCATTACGTTTCAATTTTCTACCAACATAAGCATTGAAGTTTTATTGTTTAACAATAAAATTATCAAACTCATCCATGCATTGGCTGACAAACTTAGTAGATGGGATTTCACCCTTATCAAATCTATAGAGAGAATTTACCTCCACTACCTGTGTCGGGTTATTAAGACCATGTATTTCTTCAATAGGCGGTAAATTCTTAACATCTTCAGCTTTAATACCCTTTTCTTTCATAGATTTCTTTGCCTCTTGCATATCTTCAGGACTGAGAAATAGAATACCCCTTTTCTTCAGAGTTGGCTTAGGAGTTGGTTCAGGAAGTGTCCAATCATTATCATTACTCAATATATTATTCAACATCAATTTAGCTTGATCAACAGTTCTTTTCTTGAAAACACAACCAGCACAACTATCCAGGTGGTCTCTGGAAGCATCGGTTAGTCCATTATAAAATATATCAAGTATTTCATTTTTCTTGAGAGGATGATCAGGCAAAGCATTAAGTAATCGGACAAGCCTCCCCCAAGCTTGTGGGAGACTCTCTTCTTCAATTTGCACAAAATTATATATTTCCCTTAAAGCAGCTTGTTTCTTATGAGCGGGGAAATATTTAGCAGAGAAGTAATAAATCATATCCTGGGGACTACGCACACAACCAGGAGTAAGAGAATTAAACCATGTTTTAGCATCACCCTTTAATGAGAACGGAAATAACTTAAGGATATAGTAGTAACGAATTTTTTCCTCATGAGTGAATAGGGTGGCTATATCATTCAATTTAGTAAGATGTGCCACAACAGTTTCAGATTCATAGCCATAAAAAGGATCAGATTCAACCAAAGTAATTAACTCAGGATCGACAGAGAAATCATAATCCTTATCAGAAATACAGATAGGTGAAGTAGCAAAAGCAGGGTCATATTTCATTCTAGCATTCAAAGACTTTTCTTTCAGCTTAGCTAATAGTTTCTTAAGATCATATCTATCTTTGCAAGCAAAAAAGTCTAGCAGTTTCTTCATCCATAACATAACCCTCAGGCACATCAGGCAATTAATATCTAGGGGGAGAATCTTTACCATCACTTTCATCAATATTATCAGTTTCAATAATTTCATTCTCTCTAGCCCTAGCAAGTTGTTCATCAAGAAATTCACATAACGGCACAGTATTATCAAGCATAGAAGTAGTTTCATCATATGTATCATGCAACGCAGAAGTGACATCATCAATAACATGCGACATATCAGAATAAATAGCAGGAGTAGGTGTCGCAAGTTTACTCATAACAGAAGGTGAATCAAGTGCAGAGCTAGATGGCAGATTCTTACCTCCCCTCGTAGTTGAGGGATAAATCTTGGTTTTTTCGTCTTTTAAGTTCCTCATAGTGATCAGCAGATATAAATCCCAAGTGACTCAAAGAATAGAGCTATGCTCCCCGGCAACGGAGCCAGAAAATAGTCTTGATAACCCAGAAGTATAGGGGATCGCAACAATTTTCGAGGGTAGAGTATTCAACCCAAATTTATTGATTCGACACAAGGGGAGCCAAAGAATATTCTCAAGTATTAGCAACTGAGTTGTCAATTCAACCATACCTGGAAGACTTAATATCTGCAGCAAGGTATTTAGTAGAAAAGTAGTATGGAAGTAGCGGTAACGGTGGCAAAAGTAATAGTAGCAGTTTTGTAGTAATTGTAACAGTGGCAACGGAAAAGTAACTAAGCGAAGATCAATATGTGAAAAGCTCGTAGGCATTGGATCAGTGATAGATAATTATGTCGGATGCGATTCCTCATGCAACAGTTATAACATAGGGTGACACAGAACTAGCTCCAGTTCGTCAATGTAATGTAGGCATGTATTCCGAATATAGTCATACGTGTTTATGGAAAAGAACTTGCATGACATCTTTTGTCCTACCCTCCCGTGGGAGCGGGGTCCTATTGGAAACTAAGGGATATTAAGGCCACCTTTTAATAGATTACCGGACCAAAGCATTAACACTTAGTGAATACATGAACTCCTCAAACTACGGTCATCACCGGGAGTGGTCCCGATTATTGTCACTTCGGGGTTGCCGGATCATAACACATAGTAGGTGACTATTGACTTGCAAGATAGGATCAAGAACTCACATATATTCATGAAAACATAATAGGTTCAGATCTGAATTCATGGCACTCAGGCCCTAGTGACAAGCATTAAGCATAGCAAAGTCATAGCAACATCAATCTCAGAACATAATGGATTCTAGGGATCAAACCCTAACAAAACTAACTCGATTGCATGATAAATCCCATCCAACCCATCACCGTCCAGCAAGCCTACGATGGGATTACTCACGCACGGCGGTGAGCATCATGAAATTGGTGATGGAGGATGGTTGATTATGATGACAGCGACGGATTCACCTCTCCGGAGCCCCGAACGGACTCCAGATCAGCCCTCCCGAGAGAGATTAGGGATTGGCGGCGGATCCGTATCATAAAACATGATGAATCCTTCTCTCTGGTTTTTTCTCCCCGAACGTGAATATATGGGGTTGGAGTTGAGGTCGGTGGAGTCTCAGGGGGCCCACAAGGCAGGGGTGCGCCCTCCACCCTCGTGGATAGGGTGTGGGCCCCTTGATGCTGATTCTTTTGCCAGTATTTTTTATAAATTCCAAAAATATTCTCTGTGAAGTTTCAGGTCATTCAGAGAACTCTTATTTCTGCACAAAAATAACACCATGGCAATTCTGCTGAAAACAGCGTCAGTCCGGGTTAGTTCTCAAATCATGCAAGTTAGAGTCCAAAACAAGGGCAAAAGTGTTTGGAAAAGTAGATACGTTGGAGACGTATCATTTATCAATCCATGGGAGGTGTAGGATGAAAATGGTCTCTCTCAAACAACCCTGCAACCAAATACAAGAAATCTCCTGTGTCCCCAACACACCCAATACAATGAGAAATTGTGTAGGGGCACTAGTTTTGCGAAGAAATGGTGATACAAGTGTAGTATGGATAGTAGATATAGGTTTTTGTAATCTGAAAAAACCCACCAAGGTAGCAAGTGATAAAACGTAGCACAAATGGTATTGCAATGCTTGAAAACAAGGCCTAGGGTTCATACTTTCACTAATGCAATCTCTCAACAGTGTTAACATAATTGAATCATATAACAATCCCTCAACGTGCAACAAAGAATCACTCCAAAGTTCTTATCTAGTGGAGAATATAAGATGAAATTGTTTTTAGGGTATGATGACCCACAAGTATTGTGTAGGTGCACTAGTTCGGCGAAGAAATGGTGATACAAGTGTAGTATGGATAGTAGATATAGGTTTTTTGTAATCTAAAAAAAACACCAAGGTAGCAAGTGATAAAACATAGCACAAACGGTATTGCAATGCTTGAAAACAAGGCCTAGGGTTCATACTTTCACTAGTCCAATCTCTCAACAGTGCTAACATAATTGAATCATATAACAATCCCTCAACGTGCAACAAAGAATCACTCCAAAGTTCTTATCTAGCGGAGAATATAAGATGAAATTATTTTTGGGGTATGATGACCCACAAGTATAGGGGATCAATTGTAGCTCTTTTCTATAAGAAAGAGTGTCGAACCCAACGAGGAGCAGAAGGAAATGACAAGTAGTTTTCAGTAAGGTAATGTCTGCAAGTGCTAAAATTGTAAGTAGCGGAGTAGTTTGATAGCAAGATAATTTGTAACGAGCAAGTAATGATAGTAGTAACAAACGTGCAGCAAGGTAGCCCAATCCTTTTGAGGCAAAGGACAGGCCAAGACGGTCTCTTATGATAAGCAAAGCGTTCTTGAGGGTACACGGGATTTTCATCTAGTCACTTTCACCATGTTGGTTTGATTTGTGTTCGCTACTTTGATAATTTGATATGTGGGTGGACCGGTGCTTAGGTGCTGTTCTTACTTGAACAAACCTCCTACTTATGATTAACCCTCCCGCAAGAATCCGCAACTACGAGAAAAGTATTAAGAATAAATTCTAACCATAGCATTAAACTTTTGGATCCAATCGGTCCCTTGCGGAATAGCACATAAACTGGGGTTTAAGCTTCTGTCACTCTCGCAACCCATCATCTAATTGCTACTCCACAATGCATTCCCTTAGGCCCAAATATGGTGAAGTGTCATGTAGTCAATGACACCACTAAGGGAATCACAACATACATACTATCAAAATATTGAACACATATCAAGTTCACATGATTACTTGCAACATGATTTCTCCTGTGACCTCAAGAACAAAAGTAACTACTCACAAATAATTATCATGCTCAAGATCAGAGGGGTATTAAATAGCATATTGGATTTGAACATATAATCTTCCACCAAATAAACCATATAGTAATCAACTACAAGATGTAATCAACACTACTAGTCACCCACAAGCACCAACCTATAGTTCCGGTAACAAGATTGAACACAAGAGATGAGCTTGGTTTTGAGATGAGATGGTGCTGTTGAAGATGTTTATGGAGATTGCCCTCCCCAAGATGGGAGAGTTGGTGGTGATGATGATGATGATGATTTCCCCCTCCGGGAGGGCAGTTCCCCCGGCGGAATCGCTCCGCCGGAGGGCAAAAGTGCTCCTGCCCAAGTTTCGCCTCGAGACGGCGGCACTCCATCCTGAAAGTCTTCTCCTTATTTTTTCTAGGTCAAAATGACCTATGTACTAGAAGATGGGCACCGGAGGTGGGCCTGGGTGAGCACAACCCAACAGGGCGTGCCTGGGCTCCCTGGCGCGCCCAGGTGGGTTGTGCCCACCTGGTGGGCCCCCTCTGGTAGTTATTTTCTCCAATATTTCTCAAATATTCCAAAAAAATCCTCGTGAAGTTTCAGCTTGTTTGGAGTTGTGCAGAATAGGTGGCCTGACGTAGCTTTTCCAGGTCCAGATTTCCAGCTGCCGAAATTCTCCCTCTTTGTGTATACCTTGCATATTATGAGAGAAAAGGCATTAGAATTACTCCAAAAAGAATTATTATGGATAAAAACATCATAAATAACAGTTAGAAAACATGATGCAAAATGGACGTATCAACTCCCCCAAGCTTAGACCTCGCTTGTCCTCAAGCGAAAACCGAAATCGAAAAACATGTCCACATGCTTAGAGAGAGAGGTGTCGATAAAAACAAAATACGGACATAGAAGCATTATGTTCATTATTATAACAACAACAAACTTAAACATAAGACTCTTATCATAAAGCGCTTATCATAGACTTCTCATGAATAAGTGACAATTCATCACACTATTGAAGTATAAAGCAAAAACTCTATTAAAAACCAACAAACTATGTTCTGAGTCAACTTTGCAACTACAATTCATCATCTTTCCAGGAAGGGTCACGTATCGGAGCCTTTAGGCAAGTCCACATACTCAACCATCATATAGTCTTCTATGATTGATGTAAGGGCATATTTATCCCTTAGTTGTTTTGGTGATTGATGACAATGCATTTGCGAACTAATCGTGTGCATTGATCATTTCAGACATATCATGACTAGGCACAAGACGATTTGGTGCCCCTCAAAGACTATTGAAGACGGCGTTTCTCTACGTTTCTTTTCGGTGGATTTCAGTCGTAGGAAAGTCGTACTATTAAGAGGGGGTCCACGTTGGAAAGGTTTGGGGTGGAATCAACACGTACATGTCTGTTCCTTTTTGCACCACCTTTCCTTTGGCTCTTTGGGGCATCCTCCGTTTCTCCGTGTATCTGCAACATGAAGGCCTCCTAGTGTTGCTGAACTGGGGCATGCGGTAGTATTGCTCTTCGGAGCGGTAGTACCGCAGGCCCTTGCGGTAGTACCGGCCTCAGGCATGGTAGTACCGCAGGTGCTCACGATAGTACCGCTCCTTGGGAGCGGTAGTACCGTGGCCTCAGGCCAGGCTCAGCTACTCGAGCGGTTGTAGGGGCGGATGTAATTTTTTACATCCGCGCCCTACACGTTAGTATCGCTCCATGGGCGCGGTAGACCGTGAGCTCTGGCCAGGCACAACAGCATGAGCAGAAGTAGGGGTGGATGTAATTTTTTACATCCGCGCCCTACACGGTAGTACCGCTCCAGGCTTGTGGTAGTACCGTGTCGGAATTTTGCATAGATCGAAACTCAGCGAAAGTAGCCACGGGTGTATTTTTATATGTCCGTGCCTTCCCAGTCTAGACCAACCCTGCCTTGCGGTAGTACCGCAAGGGGGAGCGGTAGTACCGCGCCAGCGGTTCTACCGCCCTCGGCTTCTTTGCCACAGGCCTGGGTTAGCTCCTGCCGCGCCAGCGGTAGTACCGTGGGCTCGCGCGGTAGTACCGCTTGTTGTGTGTGGTAGTACCGCTCGTCGCGGGCTGAGTAAGTGGATAACGGTTGGATTTGTTCTATCACTATAAGGGGAGTCTTCTTCTCCAAGTTGACTACCTCTTCCACCCCAAGCTCCATTGTTGCTCTAAGCTCCATTTTCGCCCGATCTCTCTCTCTAGCCAATCAAACTTGTTGATTTTCTAGGGATTGGTTGAGAAGGCCCCGATCTACACTTCCACCAAGAGAAATTTGATTCCCCCACTAATCCCTTGCGGATCTTGTTACTCTTGGGTGTTTGAGCACCCTAGACGGTTGAGGTCACCGCGGAGCCATATTCCATTGTGGTGAAGCTTCGTGGTGTCGTTGGGAGCCTCCAATTAAGTTATGGAGATTGCCCCAACCTTGTTTGTAAAGGTCCGGTCGCCGCCTCCAAGGGCACCAATAGTGGAATCACGGCATCTCGCATTGTGTGAGGGCGTGAGGAGAATACGGTGGCCCTAGTGGCTTCTTGGGGAGCATTGTGCCTCCACACCGCTCCAACGGAGACGTACTTCCCCTCAAAAGGAAGGAACTTCGGTAAACATCCTCGTCTTCACCGGCTCCACTCTTGGTTATCTCGTACCTTTACTTGTGCAAGCTTATTTTGTGTTGTATCCCTTGCTTTCTTTTGTGCTTGTTGTTGTTGCATCATATAGGTTGCTCACCTAGTTGCACATCTAGACAACCTACTTTGATGCAAATTTTAAATTGGTAAAGAAAAGCTAAAAATTGTTAAGGACTTTGCCATCTAAAAATTGTTAAGGACTTTGCCATCTAAAATTTTTAAATTGCCTATTCACCCCCCTCTAGTCAACTATATCGATCCTTTCAATTGGTATTAGATCCTTGTCTCTTTTTTAAGGACTTTGCCATCTAAAGAGTATGGTTGACTCCGTAGACGGTGAGGAGGAGCACCCCAGTGTGATTCCGTCCTTGTCTACGGCCGATGGGGGAACCTCGGTCTCACGCGAGGAGTTCAATGTGGCTTTGGACACATTGAAATCTTCCATGACGGCCGAGGTCAAAGGCATGCTTAAGAACTTTCTCAATGGTTTTACATTATCCACCGCACCGTTGGAAGTGGTCGATCCCACTAACAAGGTGACGGATGCTAACTCCGACAAGGGGGAAGCTACTAATGAGAAAGTTCCTTTATCTAGTGGTAGAAGTGGAAATGGCATCTTTGCCCATGTGGAACCTCCGCTTACTTATGGTGGACCGATTCCTTCCACTCATTTGAATCATGTCGGTTCTCCCCCTAAGATTGTGAAAAATGAGGACTTTGATGCTTGGGTATATCGCTTTAAACGTCATTTAAATCATGTTAATACTAACCTTTGGAGAATCATTGAGCAAAGTTTTTATCCTCATGACCCAAGAAACTTCACCCCTAGAGAAGCCGCAGATCATCAATTCAACAAGAATGCTCTCTTCATCATCCAAGATGCAATTCCTTCCGAAGATCTTGCACATCTCTGACCTTTCACCATGGCCAAGGAAGCATGGCACCATGTTGTCTCTCTTTACAAGGGAAGCGCAAGCATTCAATGCTCCAACTATGAAGTGGTGCAAGATGAAGCCGATGAGTTTGCAATGAATGAAGATGAAGAACCTCGTGAGCTTTACCGGAGGTTAACGACTCTCGCGGTCTCACTCCAAGATCATGGGAGCAAGGATACGGATGACAATTGGATCAAGCACAAGTTTCTCGAGGCCATGATGCCTTTCCACAAGGCCATGTCCTCCGTCATCCGTCAAAGGCCGGACTTCCACGCCTTGTCCTCAAGTGAAGTGTTGGATGAGTTTGTGGCAATGAGGATCTTGGAAAAGACCGCCGACAATGCAGTGTTGCACTCTTAAAGAGCTAAGAAGCCCAAGCTTGATTTGAAGGCCAAGGTTAGTGTGGAAGAAGAGGATGAATAGCAAGAAGAGGAGAGCAATCCCGAAGATACAAAATATGCTTTGAGCACATGGCTCTCGCTTCAAGGCAATTTTGGAGCAAGAAGAACACGAGGCCCAACTTCAACAAGAACAACTCAAGTGGTGCGAAGGGCAAGCAACAAGTGAGGACTTGCTATAATTGCGGCAATGTGAGCCACTTTGTTGCGGAGTGCCCATATGAGAAGAGGGAAGACAATGGTGGCAAGCTCATCCGAAAAGACAAGGCCAAGTCTTTCCCCAACAAGAGCAACTTCACCAAGAAGACTCCTCCCAAGGGGTTGGTGGCACAAGAAGAGTACAATGAGGATGATGATGATGATGAAGATGGTAAGTCGGTTGCCATGGCCTCCGTTGCCATTGCGACAACTCCACGGGTGTCTCTCTTTGACTCACCCAATGAGAACATCACCGCCAAGTGCCTCATGGCTAAAGCCACCAACAAGGTAACCCCCAACATCAAAACTACCATCATTACTAATCCTTCTTTGACGAATTGCATTGATGAACATCAGGGGTCTAATGTGGAGGAAAATGAATTTGAGTCTTTTATGAGCTCAAGGGTAAATCCAAGAAGTACTTTGTTGCTCTCTTGGAACAACTTGGTGAAGCCAATGACATGATCGAGGCTCATGAAGATACCATCTCTAAAATGGAGGGGCATAGTCGTGACTATGCCGATGAGATTTCGGATCTCTCCAATGCTCTTGAGGAAGAGCGTGGTCGTCATTTGGCTCTTGAGGAGTCATACAACGACGACCATGCTAAATTGAAGAAAGATCTTGATCATGCTCTTGTTGTATCTCGTGTGCTAAACTCCGAGAAGGCCAAGCTTGGGGTTGATCTTGCTAGACTCAAAGAGGAGTTTGATTTACTTGACAAGGCTCACAAGGTCTTGAAGGGTGCTCATGCTAGCCTCAAAGAGTCTCATGATCAACTCCAAGTAAAGCTAAGCAAGGAGAAAGCCACTTTTCCTCATATGGACTTAATTGATAATGCAAATGCTACTAACCCGTGTTGTGAGCATGTGCATCTTGTTGAGGAGAATGCAAAGTTGAAGGAGCAACTTGAGAAAGGCCTTGTGTCATGCATACAAGGTGAGAAGAACCTCAACGACCTTTTGAGCAATCAAAAGGAAGTTGTGGCCAAGGAAGGGATTGGGTTCACACCCAAACCCAAGAACAAGAAGAAAAATGACAAGGCCAAATGACCTCCTCCTCTCAAGCAAACCTTTGTGAGAGAGGGAGAGGGCGCTCCTAAGGAGAAGAAGAACAATGTGAAGGGTGGTGGTGTCAAGAAGGGCAATGCCATCCCTTCCAACAAAGTCGGCGACTTTAACCTTTCCTATGTGTTATGCCGTGCTAGTGATGGGCATGTTTATGCTAAATTTGTTGGTTCTCCTTATGAGTACATTGAATGGTCTATTTGGGTTCCTAAGACCCTTGTCACTAACATCAAAGGACCCATTACAAAATGGGTACCTAAAACCAAGCATTGATCTCTTGTAGGTGTTTGCTTCTGGTGGGGGGTCATGGTTGCTCGATAGTGGAGCCACTAATCATATGACCGAAAGCAATGACTTGGTGGTGGACGTGCACAAGATTCCATCTATGCCCACCAATGTCGAGTGGGGTGATGCCTCGTCCTCTAAGGTATTGGGACTTGGCAAGGTTGTCATTTCTCATGATCTCACGATCGAGAAGGTCATGCTTGTTGAGTCCCTTGCATACAATTTACTTTCCGTTCGTCAACTTGCAATCATGGGCTTTGCCACCTTCTTTGATATTGATACCGTGGCCCTCTTGTGGAGAAAGACTCTTAAAGTAGCCTTTGTTGGGCATGTCAAGAACGGTCTCTATGTGTTTAACTTTTCGGAGCAACCCACTAAGATCGCGACATGCCTAATGGCTAAAGTTGACGTGGGATGGCTTTGGCATCGCCGGTTAGCCCATGTCAATATGAGATCTTTGCAAAGTCTTCTCAAGGGGGACCATGTCCGTGGACTAACAAATGTTAGTTTTGCCAAAGATCGTGCTTACAGTGCTTGCATTGAAGGAAAGTTACATGAGAAGGCTCACCCTCCCACGACTATCATTTACTCAAAGAGGCCTTTGGAGCTCCTTCACTTGGATCTCTCTGGGCCTCCATCCTTTGATAGTCTTGGGGGTAGAAAATATTGCTTGGTGAATGTGGATGATTATTCAAGATACACTTGGGTATATTTCTTCAAGAGGAAGAGCGCGACCCAACAAACCGTCATTGACTTTGCAAATGAAGCCCAACGTAACACAATGCAAAGAACTTGACAATAAGAAGTGACAACGGCACCGAGTTCAAGAACTACACCTTGGATGAGTTTCTTAGTGATGAGGGGATCAAGCATCAATATTCCGCACCATACACCCCTCAACAAAATGGTGTAGCGGAGAGGAAGAACCGGACGTTCATGGATGCAGCAACACTACAAAAAAAGACACATTCGTGACATTTTGGGCCGAACGAATTTTTTTCTGTCATACTTATGACACTTCTATGACGATAATTGTGACAAAACCCGGTATCATCATAGATGTGGTGGGGTCCTACTTCTATGACAAAAATCATGACAGAAAATGGGCTTTTCGCCTTGGGCGGGCCGGAGACGCAGCTGCATGACATTCTTTGGGCCGTCCATGACGGAAAAAACCATGGTAGAAGCGAGGGCAAGGAAAATATCGGGGTGTTCCCAGTTACGGTGGGTGGTCGGGGCTGAGCGATGCGCGTTTCTCTTGTACACGCACGCGCGTGGGTGAGAGGCGTTGGGCTCTAACTGAACCCAAGCGATTGCCCTGCAGGCTACGCGTTACTGAACCCGAGTGATCGATCGATGGCTGTTAACTGAACCCGATCGAGTGATTCCTTCGCTACTGCTGCTAACTGAAGCCAATCGATGCTTCCTCTGGATGAACAGTGAGCGTTGCTGGGGGATTTTGGATGAACAGTTCCCGGTGGGGGTGGATGAACAGGACCCCGATCGATCGAGCCGGTTGGGGCTGGATGAACAGGACCCCGTGGAGGGCTGGATGAACAGGACCACCCCGTGGAGGGCTGGATGAACAGTAGACGGTGGAGGGCTGGATGAACAGTAGCCCGTGGAGGGGTGGTTGAACAGGAGCCCGTGGAGAAGGCTGGTTCAACAGTAGCCGGTGGAGTAGCGCGTGGTGGAGGCTGGATGAACAAGAGCCCGTGGATGAACAGTCGCAGGTGGAGGCTGGAGGAGGTCAACGGTGGATGAACAGTAGCCCGTGGAGGCTGGAGGGGGTCGATGGTGGAGATGAACAGTATCCTGTGGAGTCCCGTTTTGCGGTACGCCACACCCCTCCCGATGAACAGGACCCCCGTTTCGACCGTAGCCCTCCAACACAAGTCCGTTTCCTCCGTTTTGCGGTACGCCAGACCCCTCCCGGTCAACATGACCCCCGTTTTGACCGTAGGAGGTCCGTTTCCTCTGTTTTGCGGTACGCCAGACCCCTCCCGATGAACATGATCCCGTTTTGACCATGGCCGGTCGAACACAAGTCCGTTTCCTCCGTTCTGCGGTAGGCCATGCCTCGTTTCCATCGGCTGTTCCGTCCAAGCCCTCCCGATGAACACGACGACGCATTCCGTTCCGACCCAGCCAGTTGGCTCCCCATGAACACGACGACGACGCAGTTTCTCTGTTTCGACCCAGCCATGTACACGAGCCCTGGCTGTACGTATGCGCGAGTAGGCGTTCGAGACCCTGCCCGTATGTACGTACGTGGCCATATTTTCTTTCTTGCACACTGGCAGCTATACGTGCGTGTACATGCTACGTGCACGCCTCTACTACGACACGTGCGCTCCTCTACATCGACCGGTATATACGTACATGTTCGTGACCAGAATGACAACGCTACGTACGCTTCGACCAGGTGGGTCCCGACTGTCAGGCACTTCCTTGGCTGCAAAGATGTAGCTGGTGGGTCCCAGTAGTCAGGGGGCGAATCGTTTTTTTTGCCCGGACGCACTTCCTTGCGTGCGAAGATGTAGCTGGTGGGTCCCAGCAGTTAGGGGGAAACGTTTTTTTCACGAAATACGGTGGCCCGTCCGGTGGGTCCCTGCTGTCAGGTGGAGGAATAATTATTTTGCGCGTAATAAGGAGGCACTTCCTTGCGGCCGCCGTGGACCTAGCTGTCAACCTCTCGACGTACAGTACTCTTCCGATGGAAGTCGTTCCTTGACCACGTTGACCATGCCGTGCCGAGAGCACCAGGGCGGTGGACGACGACGAGGCCTAGTAAGGGGATGGCGCGGAGCCAGGGAAGACGCGGCAGTGGAAGCCCGCGCAGAGAGGAGTACGAGGGTTCACTGGTTCGGCTGCGGTGTGAGGCTGCCGTCGCCGTAGGGCCTGGCCAGCGGTGGGAATAGTAGGGGGCGGTGAGGCCTCCGCGGCAGCACAGCCGACCACGGGAGGCAGGAGCATGCAGCACGACCGGCGCTGCTTTGGGCGGCTGGAGCAAGAAGACCAGAGGTTGAAGAAGCACTACGGCCGTTGGATGGACTTCGTACGGTCACTGGAGCTAGAATCGTTCATATTGACTAAGAACTCCGTCCCCGTCAACTTAGTAGGCCCATAAGTCAGCCTCCCACCAAGGTGGGTGCCAACTAGCAGGGGGAGTATTCATTTTTTTTGTGCGTAATAAGGAGGCACTTCCGGTGGGTCCGAGCTGACAGCGGGGGGAACGTTTTTTTCGTGAAATACGGTGGCCCGTCCGGTGGGTCCGTGCTGTCAGGTGGAGGAATAATTATTTTCCGCGTAATAAGGAGGCACTTCCTTGCGGCCGCCGTGGACCCAGCTGTCAGCCTCTCCACGTACAATACTCTTCCGATGGAAGTCATTCCTTGACCATGTTGACCACGCCGCGCCGAGAGCACCAGGGCGGTGGACGACGACGAGGCCTAGGAAGGGGACGACGCGGAGCCGGGGAAGATGCGGCAGTGGAAGCCCACGCGGAGAGGAGTATGAGGGTTCACTAGTTCGGCTGCTGTGTGAGGCTGCCATCGCCGCAGAATAACAGGGGGTGTGGGTGAGTAGAGGGATGGCCTGGCTAGTGGTGGGAGTAGTAGGGGGCGGTGAGGCCTCCGCGACATCACAGCCGGCCATGGGAGGCAGGAGCATGCGGCACGACCGGTGCTGGTTTGGGAGGCTGGAGCAAGAAGACCAGATGTTGAAGAAGCACTACGGCCATTGGATGGACATCGTACGGTCACTGGAGCTAGAATCGTTCATATTGACTAAGTTGACAAAGCCCTCCATCCCCGTCAACTTAGTAGGCCCACAAGTCAGCCTCCCACCAAGGTGGGTCCCAGCTAGCAGGGGGAGTATTCATTTTTTTTGTGTAATAAGGAGGCACTTCCGGTGGGTGCGAGCTGACAGCGGGGGAACGTTTTTTCATGAAATATGGTGACCCGTCCGATGGGTCCCAGCAGTCAGGGGGAAATGTTTTTTTCGCCAAATACGGTGGCCCGTCCGGTGGGTCCCTGCTGTTAGGTGGAGGAATCATTATTTTCCGCGTAATAAGGAGGCACTTCCTTACTGCAGCCATGGACCCAGCTGTCAGCCTCTCCACGTACAGTACACTTCCGATGGAAGTCGTTCCTTTACCACGTTGACCATGCCGCGTTCCGTTGCATGCATGCGTCCATGGGCGTGGTGCATCCCCACTGTCAGCCTCTCACGTACAGTCATCTTCCGATGACTCTCGATTGTTGACCATGTTAACCACACTGTGCCGAGCGCACCAAAGGCCGGTGGACGACGGCGAGGCCGCAGACTGGAATGACCCGGAGATGGGGAAGACGGGGCAGTGGAGTCGCAGATGGAGAGGAGTGGGAAACTTGACTGGTTCGGGTGCACGGCAGCACAGCCGCGGTGCCGCCCACGGGAGACAGGAGCAAGAACAGAAGTTGAAGAAGGAGCACGACTGTTGGATTAACATCCAACGGTCCAGCTGCTAGAATCATTTGTTGATTAAGTTGACAAAGCCCTGCGTACACGTCCGCTTAGTAGGCCCACAAGTTAGCCACCAAATCTGACGGGTCCCAGCTGTCAACGGGAGGAATAATTTTTTCGCATAACAAGGAGGCACTTCCTTCCATGCGAAGATACAGCCAGTGGGTCCCAGCTGTCAGGTGGAGGAAAAAAATTCCAGCTTAATAAGGAGGAACTTTCCTTGCATGCGACCATGGACCTCGTGGGTCCCAGCCTTCAGGCTCTCCACGTACAGTCCTCTTCCGATGACTCTCGTTTGTTGACCACGCAGCACCGAGCGCAGCGAGGCGGTGGACGACGGCGAGGCCCCGGACGGGAACGACTCGGAGATGGGAAGACGCGGCAGTGGAGTCGCAGATTGAGTGGAGGAGAAGGGTTATAACTGGTTCTGGTGCGGCGTGGGGCTGCGGTTGGTGGAGAAGAATAGGAGGTGTGGAGGGGTGGAGGGATAGCCTGGCCGGTGGTGGGGTAGCGCTTCGTGGCGATGCGTGCTAAGCAGAGCCGCTAGCCGCCGGAGGCCAGACCAGGCGGTCCCGGCGACGCTGGAGGAAGAAGATGAGAGATTGAAGGTGCATGCCGACCAAGTTGACAACGCCCTGCGTAGGCTTCGACCTATTGGCCCACATGTCAGCCTGCAAAAATGTGGTATATATTTAACCCATGTTTTCTAGAATGTACAGTCCATTTGCTGGGCTGGGTGAACAAATAATTTCGCATCAATGCGGCCCATTTATATTATCTAAGAAATCCCAGCCCATTTGCACTTCCTTCAAATACACGAATTAGCTGGGCTCGTTATATATATAATGTTATGTTAGAAGGAGCAATTAATATCAAAAATAAACTGGAGAGGCACATTTTTTATATACATAATTAACAAATTAGCGAGTTATTGCTCAAAATAAAAATGAGCGCGTTATTATTACATTGGTCCTTAAAATCTTCGCAAGCTTTTGTACGCAATCACCAGGATTTTCCTTGCCTGTAAGTAAAAAACAACCAGGATTTTCCTTGCCAACTTCTGTTAAACATTTACTTTTATAAGTTAATAACACGTGGGATGTTTTTATAATGTATATATAAGTCTCTATAAAATATACGATAATAGTAATAATATAAATATATATAATGTGGTTAAAAAGTACATTGGGCTGCCGATCTTTAAGAAAAAGCCCATAGGCCGGTATGGACCTCAAAAAATAAGTTGAAACCACTGTCACCGTATGTCATGGGCTACGCATGTTAAAATACAAAACCTAGGCCTAGCTGATACTTGTTCGCCCTCTGGAAAAAAATGATACTAGATCCCCGAGCGAACTGGATTAAAGAGGGGGCCGGCGGCACGACTGAAGAAGCACATCAGGAGCGATTTTTTTCTTCAGTGGATGGCTCTCGATGTCGTTTTTTTACTTGCCTCTGCACCATACAACTTGTATTTTTAGCCTCCCAGTCCGTGGTGGACCAGCAACCCATTTGCTGGGTGGGCCAACCTACATAAACCAGCACTCGATTTTTCATCAAGCCCCCAAAACAACACAGTACTATGTTTGTTTTGAGGCCGAAAACATTGCGGCAGGGGTTGAGCGGGGGAGGGGGCAAGACAGAGCAAAAAAGATTAAAAAGAGCAGATGCGCCGTTGCTACCCTAACAAAGCAGGTGCAATTCTTCTCGGGAAGAAGGTGTGCCGTTGACACCCACACGTCACATACCCCACAGTAGGCATACTAACAAGTTCACACACAAGCACAACAGAAAAGGTAAACATTCGTATCAAACTCAGGTTCACAGGACACGTTCATATTCATAGCCAACATTCACTATCAACAACTCAAAAGATTCATATATACACAAGTTCAGCATGTCTATGGATCTAAATGATTGATAGATCACACAACAATATTCATAGATAATTCACAAAAAGATTCAGATATACACATGTTCAGTATGTTTATGCATCCAAATGATTGAGATCACAGCCAATATGATCCATGGACGAACTTTAATTACCTAGGGTACAGACTGGTAAATGGTGTTCAGTCGGAGGTACTTCTTGCTAAAATTAATGCTTGTACGAGTAAACTTTCAAGTACATAAGAGGCAGCACAGACAATCTGAACTTTGCTTGTAGGTTTATCCTCAAATAGTGGCCTCGTGCCGAGGGAGGTTTGAGCAACTTGCCCACTACTTTCATCCAACTAGTTTACTGGCTCATCTTGGTCCTGTAGCCAGCCAAAATTCTACATTGCAGATGAGAAAGGAGGCGGTTGAGAAAATGAACCACCCAATTTTTTTGTGCAGTTCAACTGAAATGGAGCATCCCTGGCGTGCAGACTGATTAAGTGCCAGATGAATATACGCGTCAACCAACTTGTCTGGAATCTTTAGACTCCATGCCATACAGTTTGCTACCATATGTGCTGATAACCAAAAGGCACAAGCTGGGACCAAAGACTGGGCTGCGTTTTTCTGGGCTATGCGCCAAGCAATATTTTTGGCGTTCACTCTCCTAATACTTGGAGTTTGACAATTGGTTGACGTCGGCTGATACTAGAATGAATATAGGCACTTCTTCCTGTCAACGTCGATGCTTGTCTGAGTGAACTTTGGAGTACATAACAGTTGCATAAGTACCTGTCCATCTGGTCTTTTGTGCGGTTCTACTGAAATCACCCGATGTAATGATTTGCCTACGAGTTCAGGCTCCAAGTTACTCCTTTATGAAATCGGCAAACATTAGCACAATACCAAATTACCAATACATATGACAAGCACAATAATCAGGATAAAGGCCAGTACCAACCTGTGTGAGGTAGCATATCAATTACTATTTCCTTTGACGGGAAGCCGAGCTAAGCCAAGCGACTGACAGCAAAGGAAAAATGCAAGCCGAGATTAGCGACTAACAGGAATGGAAGGAAGCTGTCGAGGAGATGAAGCACCCAAAGTTTTTGTGCAGTTCCACCAAAATCGAGCATCCCTGTTGGCACATATATTGAGAGAGTGAGATTACTGTAATAGTGGGACTAGTTGATGAAACATACACTAACAAATAGAAGCACCCTCATTATCTTAATGGGTAAAGTTAGCATTCCCTCCCTGCTCCACCACATGATTCACCTCCATAGACAAACATACACATGTACATGATTCAGCATAGGGTGCTACTAAAGATTTGTTTAACTCCGACAGGAAAATTAGGCAGCAATAAATTAGTGGTACTTAAGTACTCCTAATTAATTAAGTGAGACAGCAGAAGTGGAAGGGCTCCCTGGAGGATCGTCTCACATGTAAGGTAGTTGTTGCCGGAGCCCTTGAATGGCCTCGATTGAGGCCTCTGGCTTCAGCAAGATCGCCTTGGCACTGTTTACTCTTCTTCTTCCTCTTCATGCTCTGTTTCTCATTCTCCTCACCAGTTGGTGAAACCAAGTACATGATTGGCCTTCTATTTCAGAATTAGTTTTGTTAGTGAGGGAGTACAAGTGTACTAGTAAAAAATAGCATTATTTTCTCATGGCAGTCACAAAATTGAGATGAACACATGCATTAAATATCATTCTTACCTAAAGGAAGGTTATGGTGCCAATATGGATGATGAGGATTGGAACACAGATCTCCCTTTGTGCAGTTCCACCGAAATGAACAACTGTTCCATTCTGACATTCCAGTTGAACAGCACAAAAGTCACTTCTTTTAAGAAGAGTTTTGTGCAGTGCACCAAAAGGTCACAACAGCAACCAGGTGAAATGGATATCCCTGTTTGCACAAAAAGCTACAGAGGAAACAGTTAGAGTCTCAAAAAATTACAGGCAAAAACATTTGGCTAAACTTGTCATGGCTTATAACAGTGGCATGGCTTCATTTTTACCAGGGGCATTATATTAAGAACAACTAAATATTTGGTATAAGGGCATGGGACAGTGGGTGCACCAGCAGTCCAGCACCATGTACCTAAACAGGGGCATAAAGTGGTGATTCATAGTTTGTTGCCCCGAGAAACAAACATCCAAGAAACATATCTGGGTTGGTCCCATTTTTGTTCACTCTAGCCACCTACTCCTATGTGTGGATAGCAAATCTAGTCCTGGTCATACCACTATGTACAGCGTTACCCCTATATTTCCCTTTTCGACCAAGAGACCGGTTGGATGACCAGTCTGTACTACTTTCACCCCCTTTCCTTCCTGTTTGTACCAAGTCCAATGTACTACACACTAAATTCCCCCATCCCCGCTTTATTTCTTGTTTGAACCAAGTACAAGAATCGACTCCATGAAGTAGCTTTACCACTAACAATAGAAAAAAAATAGGTGACGTTGGACCATCCGATCGAGAGGGGCTGAGAGGTAGAAAATGATGCACATGCAGCGACGTAGCGAGCTGGGGAAGTAGAACTAAGGTGGTTTCGAAGGAAGATATACCTGAAGGTCGTCGGGATGTGGATAGGTGGGCGGCGGGAGGCCGGATCCGCCCACACTAGGGCAACGACGAAGGGATCGGAGGACCTCCCGCGCCGGCGCTCGGCCAGAGATAACGGTGTGGCCGGTAGTGGGTCTCCTCCCTCGCTGTCGATGATGGCCTAAACGCTGCCCCTCCTCCCCTTCACCGGCGGAGGGGGATACGTCCGGATCTGCCGGCGGTGAGGATAGAAAGACAGTGTTTTTTGAAGGGAGAAATATAGTGTTACCACCCCTATCTTGTTTAGATCTGGATAGGATGAGAGTGTGTGAATAGAGCAACCCTAGCAAGCAAGCGCAGAGGCTCCGGCCTATATATACGTAGTGGGGTAGTTTTCCTTTTTCACTCCATCAAAACAATCGTTTAAAATTGTGTACTACGTGCCAGGTCGCCGTTTATTTAGTTGTTGATTGTTTTTTGAGATAGCTACCCGCTTGTTCAAAGTGGTGTTACGGTGTGCCAGGTCGCACTTTGTATCATTCAAGTCTGGTACAAGTCCCTCCATTAAATGAACAACCACCCCCTCGTAAAAATTGTGAACAAGCCCACGGCTAAAATTATCGGAAACGTGGGTTGCCCCAACATGCATTATTATTTATATTTTCTACTCCCTCCGTTCCTAAATATAAGTCTTTTTTATTAGCCACACCTAAGACAAGAATTTTTTTATTAGCAGTGAACCCCACATGTCATAGACACAAAAAGTGTGGCAAGATTCCCTTAGGCAAGCCAAAGTGTGTCTAACAATTTGAGCAACTCAAGTTAGGCAAGTGTGGAAAGTGTGGGAAAAATAATGTGGCAACATAAGACCAACATAGTCACAATCCAACCAGCCCCGTAATTTTTTGTGACCTGCATGAAAATTTGGTTAGTTAAATTTATAGTCAAAATTTGGCAAGGTGCATCAAATCAACACATGCAAGTATCAAAAGGGAAGTCACGGCATGCATGCATGCGTTGTACTCCCTCCGTTTCCAAATATAAGTCTGTTTAGAGATCGCAACAAGTGACTACATACGAAGCAAAATATGTTTACATACATCCGTATGTAGTAGTCCATTTGAAATGTGTAAAAAGACTTATATCGAGTGCAGTGCTTTGATGTGTCACGTCAACTCGTACAAGACCGAGAAGTTTGATTACTACAACGCCCTCTCCCTCGCGGACTGAGCTCCGGCGCCTTAACTGCACTTGCCTTTGGCTGCATGACAGGTGGGCCAACCACCTATTGGGCCCACCTATCATAGACGCAAAGGCAGGAGCAGTAAGTCAATGAAGCTGCGTCCCTCCCTCGCGCATGAGCGTGGTGGCTGGCAGGACTAGTAGGAGCTTTCACTACACGCTTCTTGACGGCGGCGAACTTGCGGATGGAGTTGACCATCATGTCGTCCATGCGAGAGGCGAAGCCGGCGTCAGCGAGGGCTATGACGCCGGCGGTCGCCGGCACCGTCTGGAAACGCTACACGGTGCGGGGCCGCAGGCGGGCGCCTTGGATGATTTGGCACAGCCGACTGCCGCTCGCGACCATCGCCTCCATAGGTGATTCTGGCTTCTGGTCACTTGGTCTTGGATTGGAGTGAGTTGTGTTGCGTAGAGACTAAGGAGTAGATGGATTGGTGTGGTGGGGCGCCTTCATATGAGAATCCAAACTCTGTTGCATTCACATCATGCTGGCTCTATTCTGCTTCTCCAATTAATTCCCTCTGCATGTAGAGTAATCTGAGGATGCATCATTGACCGTTCAACGTCTCAAGAACCGCTACCCTCTCCCTCCTTGGCATTCAAGCACCTATGGAGGCGACTGCCGCTCGTGTGTTAGGAGACGTTCCCGTCGACGACGAGGTGCCTATGGTGACTTCGTAAATTTCAAGATGATAGTACTAGTATACTCAATATTGTGCACCGCGACCAAGGCTGAGAGGAAAACGAGAGAACTACATATTTATTTACGGTGTAGATTCAGTCATTTTGCTCCATATGTACTCCGTCTCGGTGTAGTCTAGTCACTTGTTGAAATCTCTAGAAAGGCGAATACTCCTTTCTGGTTTACAGGGCTATGATAGCAAGTACTCCCTCCGTCCGAAAATAATTGTCATCAAAATGGATAAAAAAGATGTATCTAGAACTAATATACATCTAGATACATCCCCTTTTATTCATTTTGATGACAAGTATTTCCGGACGGAGGGAGTACTACAATAGTGGGCTCACATAGCAATTTTGTCTCATGCAAGAGCCTGGCTATATGCGTGCTCCAAGGTTCGCAACTGCCATGTTCGGGTTGCACTTGGCTCTTCGCCTCTTCGAGAAGACGAACAATGATGTTACTACTATTGCTTCTACAGTATCGAATCCACTGCTGCATGTCCGTCCACCGCAAGCGGGAGGGATAGCTTGTTGTAGTACTATAAGCAAAAGCATGTCCTCGTCTGCGAGCCACCGTGCGCATGGGCGAGGGAGAAGGCGTGTAGTAGTAAAATCAAGCTTCTCCTCGTTGTACGAGTTGACGTGACACATCATAGCACTGGCCCCACATGGTTGCCTCTAAACTTGGCTGAAAGACCCGCACTGTACAATACTCCATTTGCTGCAACCTCTAACATTTACCCCACCACAAATTAAAATATATATTCCTGTATTGACCAGATGAGCATGCAAACTAGAGTCACCAGGATGACAGGTAGGGCCAGAAGATTATTTTAATCAAAAAATATAGCATGGAGCCGACCCCAACGATTTTAAGCTTACAGGCACGGTACACGCTATCCTAGACTACTCTACACATGAAACTGCCACACGAGCGTCCGGGCTACGCTTGGCTCTTCGCCTCTTCGGGAAGTCGAACAATGATGGAGTACTACTGCAGTGGAGGAGTACTACAGTATGCTTCTGGCCATCTGACACCGATTGAACTGCTGCATGTCCACCGCGTACGGGAGGGAGAGCGTGTAGCGAACGAAAGCTTCTCCTAGTCCTGCCAGCCACCACGCTCATGGGTGAGGGAGGGACGCAGCTTCATTGACTTACTGCTCCTGCCTTTGCATCCATGACAGGTGGGCCCAACAGGTCGGTGGCCCACCTGTCATGCAGCCAAAGGCAGGTGCGGTTAAGGCGAGAGGGCGTTGTAGTAATCAAACTTCTCGGTCTTGTACGAGTTGACGCGACACATCAAAGCACTGCACTCGATATATTTCAATAATTTGCGTTTACCGATGCATTAATTACAACGCATGCATGCATGCCGTGACTCTCCTTTTGATACTTGCATGTGTTGATTTAATGCACCTTGAAGTAGTATGAATATGTGACGGTAAAGCTTTGTAATGCCCCGGCCCTAATAAAGCGAGAGATGGTTGTGCACGAGGAGGGCGAGATCATGCAGACGGAACAGGACCCGACGATGGAGCTCTCTATGGTCTCGATGGACCTCACCTTGCTCCACTGCCCCTTGTGCCTCCGCCCCTTGAAGCCTCCAGTGTATGAGGTTCGAATACACCTCGTCCGTTCGGCTGATCGAGCAAGGTGCAGGTTTCTTGATTGATGTGTTGTTCGATTGATTTGTGCAGTGCAAGGGAGGGCACCTGGCCTGCGCGGACTGCCGCGTCGAGCGCCCCGGGAACCAGCGGCAGTGCCAGAAGTGCGAGCGCGGCAGTGGCTTCGACGTGCGGAACATGGCGGTGGACGCCGCCCTCTCCTCGGTGAGGGTGGAGTGCCCGCACGAGGGCTGTGGGCTCTACGTCACTTACCACAAGCTCGCCGATCACCAGAGCGTGTGTCCGCTCACGCCCTGCAAATGCCCCGTGCCCGTCTGCGGCTACGAAGGCCTGCCGCCGGTGCTCTCCCACCACATCAGCACCGTGCATCGCATGCCCGTGCACAGGATCCAGTACGGCAAGGCGCTCCAGCTGCAAGTGCCACTGTCGGAGCCACGGCTCTTGATGTTCGCGGAGGAGGACGGTCGCGCGTTTTTCTTGGTCGGCGGCGTGCTCGACATCGGCGCGCCTATCGCCGTGTCGGTCGTCTACATCAGAGCGAGGGCGTCCCCACTGCCGCACTATGTGGCCAAGCTGTGGGCAAACGGCCCGCTGGGGGAGCCCAAAGGCAGGACCGACGCCGTCAAGGTGGAAATGGAGGTGACAAGCAGCAGGGATCCCGACGACGTCGCCGTGCAGGAGCTGACCTTCTTCACAGTTCCGCCCAAGCTGCTGGCCGGGGCTAAGCTGGTGTCCCTCCACATTCAGATTGACAAGCTCACATCCTAAATGATTCTACAGTGCCTTCTGTTTATCATAGTAATATGCTAATATAGGGGTTAGCTCGGTCTACTTTAGCTTAAGAGATGGTGGGTTTTGGTGGCGATGCAGCAATTACCTCGACATTAGATCAGCAGTGAAAGTAATTTCGAACAGTCGAATGGATATTTTGTGTCTGTTGGATATAAAGATCCTTTGGGTAAGAAGTAACAGCTTATATGCTTTTTTCGAAATGGAACAGCGATACTAGTATAATTTTTGTTGACATGCACTAATATTTTTGAAACAGACGTCGGGCTGTAGCTAGAAGGGCGGTTGGGACGCGGCATCGGCCCATACCGCGGTGACCCCCAATTGGGACGCACCGACTGTGGATTTTCTCCCTCGCCGATGTCGACCGCGTCTACGCAGAACATTATTCCCTTCCCCCAGCTGCGGGATCAGGCCAGATATGTGACCAGTGGTGTGGCCACCGTCGTTCTATGCTTGTGAAGAGAGCAACCCAAGCAAGCAGGCTTGTAGCTTAGGCTCCTGCTAGTGTATATATAGTGGTTTTCTTTTTCTCTCCATATCAACCATTTTATATTGCGTACGTGTCATTGAAGAGTGAAATGATGGTTGCTTCTTCCGACTAACTTACTGTGTGATTTGACTGCTCCTTTAGTGGCCCCTACACGTACTCCCCCTACGTGCATGCAACAGTCACACGTACACATGGACGCAAAAATGCGTGCGACGCCCTAATGCATGCATGTCTGAGCACACGACGGAACACACACGGTCACGCTCAAGTGCTCAACCTACCCGTGCATGCACACACATACTCAGCCAGGGTGAGCTAGTGACCGTATAAACACCGGAAAATGTATATATTGAGCGCAATGAGCGTATTATGAAGTCCACTGACTGTATTTTTACAAATATACAATGACAGACAGTGTATTTATCTCGTTTGAAATTAAGCCATATTAACCGGAGAGGAGGCAGTTTGGACTAGCATTACTTTGCTGTCTCCCGTCAACTTGCCGAACGAGGAGAAGCTTGCAGGACAGGAGAAGCTTGCAGGACAGGAGAAGCTTGCGCGCGGTGGCTCGCAGGACAAGGAGAAACTTTTGACTAATGCAAGCTCTCCTTCGCTCAGGCGGTGGACGTGCAACAGTTAATTTGCTGTCGGGTTGCCAGAAGCATACACTATACTAGTACTATTATTGTTGCACTTCCCGAAGAGGTGAACAGCCAAGCGCAAAGTTTACTAGTACTAGTACTACTACTATAGTCTATAGAGGTATGTACTATACTAGTACTAGGAATCGGATGGAGGAGCATCTGCACTCTTATTATATTTTTAAAATGTGATAAAGCAATCTTCAACACATTTGGTTCTCTTCGAGGGTTCTCGCATGTGATAATGGAAGTTGATTGCATGGAACACTCGCCACAATTCTCGCTTAATTCTGGCTCATATCCTGTTACAAATAGGAGCGCTCGGTAATATTTCCTCTTTTTTTGTTATTCAGCATGTAAACAGGTCAGCAAACCTTGCGGCGCATCTTTGTGCGAACCGCTTGCTGCACTTTGAATGTGGCCGAGAGCTGGCTTGATGAAACACCTCGCTTCCTACTTCTTTTTTTGCGGGGTACGTCGCTTCCTAGTGACCAGTGTCTTGGCTTATCGTCCTAAGAATGCTTATATATGAATAAAGCTCTCTCATTTACCCGCAAAAAAGATTAAGCCATATTAACCGAAAAGGAGGGAGTATGGACTAGCACTACTTGTTGGTGTGTCATGTCAACTCGCAGAACGAGGAGAAGCTTGCAGGACAAGGTGAAGCTCACTTACGCCTTTTGACTAATGCAACGTACCCTCGCCCAGGCGGTGGACATGCATCAGTTCATTCGGTGTCAGATTGCCAGAGGCATACACTGTAGTACCGAACATGCGGAGTACCATCATTGTTCGACTTCACAAAGAGGCGAAGAGCCGAGCGCAAGGTTTAGTAGTACGAGTAGTACTACTACTAGAACCGCATGGTGGAGCCTCTGTACTCTTATTTTTTTAATCTCTGATAAAGTACACATTTATTCCGGAGAAGGGTGGAAAGCGGCAGCCCAACATGTAATGATGATATCGATCAACCATGCTCGAATATATCTTGGCCTCCGTGCGAGCCCGTCTGTGTGTTCTCACTCCTCGTCTCTCTCAAGGAACGGGGGTTGGTCATTTTGCCGTCAATTGAGATCGGTTTGCTCACACTCCGGTCCCACATGTCTGTGATATGCCAAGAGGAGGTGCGTTGACTGACTGGCCATACGCGTACTTGGTTTTGCACCTTCATACTACTCCTCCCTTCGTCACAGTTTACAGGGCGCGCTTCATTATGATGCATTTCTCTCAATGCATTTCCACCACCAGAGAGACTTTAGACACGTTTGGTTTAATGCTCAATTAATTAGGGCGTGGTAACCGCAATCAAGTCCACAATTTTCTCTCGATGTAGTACTATGGAGTGGCGTAAGTGCATGCATGTGTGTACCCGGGGTGGAAGCACTGCATGCATGTGTGTACGCATTATTTCCTCTAATAATAGACGCCGTGCTATAACTACCAATGCAATTTTTCAGGCCAATCGCTAGTCGCCTTGGTCCCAGAGATTTTTTCTTTTTCTGAAGCGCGCTCTATAAACAGTGACGGATGGAGTAGTATGAGCGGATTCAAAGAAGAGCGTATTGATGGTTGCTTCTTCCGAGCAACTTACAGTGGGAAAGGTGGGGCTTATGATTTGACTGCTCATTACTCACTATTAATGCGGCGCAACGACCGGTCTGAGTCTCTCATGCAGCTGTGCACTACCCCCTCGTTCTTAAATATACTCCGGAGTATTTGTCTTTCTAGAGATTTCAACGAGTGACTACTCAAATATTTGTCTTTTTAGAGATTCAAATGGACTACTACATACGGATGTATATAGACATATTTTAGAGTGTAGATTCACTCATTTTGCTCCGTATGTAGTCACTTGTTGAAATCTCTAGAAAGACAAATATTTAGGAACGGAGGGAGTACACATACGAAGCAAAATGAGTGAATCAACACTCTAAAATATGCCCATTTGAAATTTGTAAAAAGACAAATATTGTTGATGACACTTGCGACGACAAAAAAGAAGCATATTCCTTGTCCTAAGGGAAGATAACAACACGGTTGTGTTTGTCTAAAATGGTGTGAGGACGAGATTGCAATATGGAAAGTACGCCGGACGAGCTACGTTTTGGGCAAAGAACTATGGAAGATCCACATGCAGCGACGTGGGAAGACGGGCAGTGGAGCAAGGCCGGAGGGGATACTTGGAGGTCGTCGGGATGTAACTAGTTGAGCGGCGGCGGGCGGAATCTGCCCATACTGCGGCAGTGAGCAGGTGGCGTAGGCCCTACCGCGCCGGAGCTTGGTCAGAGAGAACGGCGTGTACCACAGATCGGGACGTGCTGCCTCGGCGCCGTCGAATGAAGAAACGATGCACGTCCTCCCTTTCCGCCGGCGAACGGGATGCGGTCGGATCAGTGACCAACAGTGAGAGAGAGAGAGGCCACCACAGCCTTGTGTGAGATACTCTGAAGAGAGACAACCCAGGCAGGCAGGCTCCATTGTATATAGTGGAGCGGACTACCTTTTTCTCCATAAAAATCGTTTTATATTCTGTGTACGTGCCATTGAGTGATATAACTTTATTTAAAAATAACGCGTCAACGCATCAAATCAAACTTTGTTTCGTGCACGCGTGGTACACGACCTCCGTAGGTAAACAACCGCTACACGCGTTCAAATTAGCACATGGGCTGCCATTTCATACAGAAATGAGCTCCATAGTGTACCCGTGCGGGTGTGGCTGGGCACGAAGCGTGAGTACGTGCACGGTGCACCTATTCTCTTCTTGTATACGTACACCACCTACGTGGGGTTGTGTGAGAGAGATACAAACGTAGAGAGATATAGTGTGTGG
>NC_057811.1:148783629-148799958 GCF_018294505.1 Triticum aestivum
ATATAGAGGGGGCGATCCACGAGAAGAGAGTGGAGGTATCATCGACTTGAGGTGTCCATAGAATCGAAGAGAGGGATGATGTGTGTGTGTGTGTGCGCGCGCGGTCGATAAAGAGTGCCATCGAATTTGTGTGTGCCCACGTCAAAGATATAGAGTGGCTGGCCTACTAGAACGAGAGAGGGAACAGGTGCAGTTTGTCTCTGTGGCATGGATACCTACCTACAGCGCTCGACTATCGGTGTGTGGTGGGGCGAGGGAGGCCTAATTAACTATAGAGGTACAATGGCTGGTATATGTGTGGAGGAGGAGAGAGGCCTACCTCATGTATTAAGGGAGATCGATCGGCATCCATGCATATGTGTAGGAGAGGAATAAGGTTGGGAGAGAGACAGAGCTAGAGTGTTGGAGGGGGTGGTAGTGGAGTTGCTTCTAACAATGGTGGGATAGGCTTGCTAGACAACCGGAGGGCACGCCTACAATATCAATAATATAGGGGATGGCTACCTGTCTGTGCACGTGCGTGTGAGAGACGGGTCAGGAGGCATGCACGAATTATGAGGGGGACGATATGGCTATGGTAAGCAGACATAACTACATAGGAAGATCAATCATCCTTTGTCAGAGAAAGGAGAGACATAACTTGTGAGGTACGTCGATCGATGGGGAGGGGGAATAGTTAAAGTCAACCTAGGTATATGTTGGGAGATCGATCGGTATACATGCATGTGTGTGTTATAAGCAAATGAGGCACGAGGAGAAGGATAGAGAGAGAGGGATCCATCTAGGAGGTGGTGCGAGAGTCATACTATATCGAGGGGGAAGGAGTGTGCGAGTACGAGATCGATGAAAAGAGTGGTGGGAGTGAGGCATGGACGGTGATAAGAGAAGAGGGGAAGCTTGTGTTTGTGCTAGGCACACCTGGCTAGAGAGGCATATCGATCGATGTGTGCCGTAAAGAAGGAGCTGGGGGGGCTACACACACCGTGGGTGAACGACCTAAAGTGAAAAGACGAATTTGCGCGATGGAGCTAGAGAATGCTGAGGGAGGGTGAGAGGGATGCGGGCGTCTGCATGCACGAGAGAAAGTTAGCGCTAGCTAGCTACAAAGATAAGAGGATTGTGTGGGTGTAAAAGACGAATAGAGATCATACTTCATTATAAAAAGCGAATTCGGATAAGAATTTATCATAGTGTTTTAAACCGACGCATGTGTGAATATATATAACGGTGATACACATGGTGTGGTTATGAACATGTTATACTACATATAATATATTTTATCTCTACTCTTATAAAAAAAGGGAGTTGTTGATGACGGTGTGCCTGCCATCCTGCAATATAGGCCGTCCAATTTATATCTGATGGATAGGAAGGAAACTATGGCAATTTTGAAAAAAGATACCCACACCCCTCTCCATATTTGCAAATTAGGCCTCCCCGTGATCATGTTGATGTTCTGTGGAACGCATGGGAATCTTGTTAGTACTACGTATAATATATAGAACATTGATCATAATTTGGGCTAATGTGTGGCTTTTGCAGCTCAGGTCTAATTACTTGTCATAATGTAGGGGGCGGGGCACTATACTATGTGTGATAAACACGGTTGACATGTATGGAACATGGTTTAGATTATGAATATATAGTTAGTACATCAAATATACTATTATTTGGAATCAACATCAAGTGTATTCAAAAAATAGAATTCGAGTTCATGCAGTACACATAGTTCATATCTATCACTATAGTAATCATGTGGTGTGTTATTAAGGTAATACACGAACGATGGTTGAAGTTGGCAACAATCATGATTGTAGATTCTTATTGAAATATAGAAATGAATTCAAATTCAGTTCGAATTGCAGCTGTAGTATAGACATTTGGAATGCACTAAAATGTTGGTATGAGTAGGTTACATGCATTATACAGCAAGCGAAAAAAATTAATTGGACATAACATGGATTCATACTCCCTCCTTCCATCTATATAGGGCGTAATGCGTTTTTTAAGACCGCCTTTGACTATTGACAAGATTAATAGTACATGACATGCACAATGTGAAAATTATATCATTGAAAGAACCTTTCACAGACGAATTTAACGGTGTGCTTTGTGTAAGTTGCATGTCATATATTATTGCTCTAATATTTGGTCAAAGTTAGCATCGAAAAACACATTAGGCCCTATATAGATGGAAGGAGGGAGTAGCTTTGAATAGCATTTTTATAGTAAAATGGGGCAAGACTCTCTCTTTGTGTGGTGTGAATAGTTTTATTTTTTTCGTTTTCTTTTTGGTTGAGGGAAGTGCGAATTGATTTGGTACGTACAAGTACAATATTACACATTAGGCTTGTCCCTAGAATTCAACCCGCGCCTTGTAATATCCCGAAAATTCAGATATCGTGCTCCCAAAACTGGCGCCTTCACAACCCGCGCCTTGATATCCCGAAATTACAACACGCGCGAAAACTCCCTCCAGCTGCCAAATCCCGACACGCGAAATCCCCCTTCTAACCCTGAGCCGAAAGGGCCGCTAGTTCAAATCGGTGGGGGGTACTTTTGTAACACACCCTACATTTTGGACAAGCGCGTCCCTAAGTCATGGTTCACCCCCTCCCATCGCCTCCTTTTTGCCATTCGAAATCCCAGGCCGCCATAACCTCTCCGCTCCAGCCACGAAACCCCACCCTCCTCCGCCCGCCACCTCACCGCTGCTCAGCCGGAGCCTTTTCCCCGACGACGTCGTCCACCGCAACAGCTCAACGTCCCTCGTCCACCTCCCCGGATGAGGATCCGTCGTCCATCTCGTCGTCCCGCCGGTTACGCCGCCCCGTCCTCCACCTCCAAGGAGCTGCTTCGACGATTGCCTCGTCTATCGCGGCTGCTCCATCCCAACAGCGCCGCCTTAACCTGCTCCACCGGAACCGCAACATCCTCACCGACTCCTCGGACGAAGTCGAGGCCTACTCGGCGCCACCAAAGAGGTTGTACACTCATCGCATCGCACCTTCTCCTTAGCTCGACCTCCCAGCGCCGACGGTGCTCCATCCCGCACCCCCATGGAGCGGCCCGCGGGCGACATCTCCACGGCGGCTCTCCCCCAGTGCGAGGCCCCTTCGGCGAAGGCGTCCATACCAGCCGGATCTGCTACTGCTGCTCCGGCTCTCGCTCGCTCGCGCTGCTGCCGCTGCTCTGGCTCTCGCTCGATCGCTTGCTCGCCCAGCTGCTGCTGCTCCGGCTCTCGCTCGCTCGCGCTGCTGCTACTGCTCTCCCCTCGCTCGTGCTGTTGCTCTGCTCTGATTTAGCTACACTTCAGTCGACTGAATCGACTTTTGGGTCAGTCGATTTTCAGGGGGTGGGGAGGCTCGCCGGAGTTAAGGAAGAACCACCCGCAGCGGGGATGGGGGCTCGCCGGAGAGGTACCCCACTATTTATCTTAGGGTTCAGGGTGGGGGCGGGGGGCCTATAGGGCTAGCCGGGGCGGCGGCGGACCGACGGTGGGGAGTTGTTTCGGGGCGGCGAGGCGGCGCTGGGGCGAGCGGTTCGGCCGGTAGTGGCTGGCGGCTCAGGGGGGGTGCAGGTTGAAGTTGAACTGCAGGCCCTCCCTAAACTACATGTCAAGTGCCTCTCTGCTACCATTGCGTTCAGTTTCGACAGTAACATTCAGATTCCATAGTAAATTTCAGTTTCGACAGTTAAGTTCAGAGTCAACAGTTTTTACCTCATCTGTTGTAGTCAGGTGGTTTTTGGTGATGTAAATTTTACATCTATTTTACATCATCTATTAGAGATGCTATTAGAATCCCACTTGAGATTGACGATGTCTGTCTTGTGCTGCTTCAGACTTGACGTCTTACGGCTCACCGGGGCTGCTCCAACGACAGAACGATCCATCACAACAGAGCAGTGCCCTGGACGCCGTCTACAGATTCATCAGATCTTCCTCCACACCTCCGACAGCCACCTCTGCCTCAACTGCTTCAGCGACCAACCCAATGATGATGAGGTCGACACGGCTACGGCAAAGAGGTTGTACACTTGTTGCATCACTTATTACGATACATTCATGTCGATCCATTAGGGCTATTTTGCTTCAACGGAAAAACTTAGCAATAGGGAATTTTCCAATGGCACTCTACTATTCAATTATTTATGCATTTTGTTGAAAGGAATGAAGCAAAACATCCACCTGGACCTACTTTTCAAAATCATATGCATGAAAACAAGACCAAGTGCATTAGTGGCAGAATAACATTCTACCTGTACACGCTTTCATATGGTTTCACTTTATTTTGGCCATGTTTCTTTGCATTCCTCTGCTCTTCCAATTCCTGTAAACCAAACACTCAAGTTGACAGAAATCCTGTGTTTACAAATGCTATGTTTACCATGTGCATTCCTATCCTATTCCGGTGTTTTTCCTATCCCTGCATTTTTTGAATCATGCAAGCCAAATGAGCCCTTACAGAATTACTTCAGTTACAGGTAGGTGTCGAAGGGAACTTTGTGTGGTTTGTCCTGCTCCTGCCGCGATGTCGTCCACCTCAACTGAGCTGCTCCATCGACAGAAACATCCACCAAACCAGACATCACGACTCCTGACCGTCTTTCGCCGCCTCAAATCTCCTTCCCTGCCGCCGGCACCCACCGCAACGGCATCACCATCATCGACTCAGCAGATGAATCTGAGGAGTACACGGGTCCACAAGAGAGGTCGCACTCTTTTGTTTCTGCTTATGTTATGCATTGCTTAAAATTACCCGCTACTTTATCGTCCTGTTCACCTCTTGGACTCCAAGTCAGGTCCAAATTAATGTTTAAACTTGAGTTCTAAATTAGTTGTGGGGCACATATCGAGGAAGCAATGAATAGTATCTCTGTCTAATATCTGGTTCACCTAGGGTATGCCTATGTTGTTCATCTTGGGTGGGAAACAAATAGTAAAGCAATCATCATCTGTCTTTTTATTAAATTAAAGCAATCATCAGCCTGCTATCATTATTTTTGGATCCATCCACTGGTTGTTACCATCACTCTAAAGTTCTGCATGCTCTCCTTACATAATCTCACCATATTTTTTCGTATGCATGTCAGATATTGTACACAGTCATGCTGAACATGTAGAGAAAAAGAGAAGAGTTTTGCGCGGCAATACAATGTTATGCAGACATCGCTCCATGGTGGGTTCAAAGGCAAACCCTCCCCACCCCTCTCCAGATTGTAATCTAGAGGAAGATATCTGTTCTGAGGCGGATTCAGACGCTGCTGACCACTCCTATTTACCCCCCAAGGTGTTTGCTCTACCTTGGCATGATGATGTTAGTCATATCATGCATATGTTGCCTTGCAGTGCCTACTTTTGACATCATATATGTCATCTGCTTAGTTTAGACATGTTCTGTAATGCCACCTGTTTAGTTTCTATATCATATATGGGAATTATGCAGTCTCATGTCTTTTAGCCAGCCATAATATACGTGAAATGTGCAATGCCATCCTGTTTAACCAGGCATCATATATTTGAATGATATCTTGCCCATCCTTTTCTTCATTACATTTCCATTTGTCGACAATGTTTGTACATTAAACTACTCTTCCTGTGAATCAGCCATTTGGGTGGGAGATTGGAAAATCTGGAGTGAAAACAAGGCCTTCAGAGCAGACAGTGCTACCTGTCGAAGCAGATCTCTTGTTGGGTCCCGTTAGCTCCTCAGAGATGGATTCAGAGATAGATGACCAGTCCTATTCCCCCACCGAGGTGTATGCTCTAACTTGTCACGGTTATACTGCTCATATCATGCATATGGTGTCTTGCATTGCATAGTTTAGACATCATATACACAATATTCAACACCATGTTCTTAGTTCAGACATCATATCTAATGCCCTCTGTTTAGCATATAAATCACATATGTGAATTAAATGATGCGATCCTGATTACTTAGATAACATGTAGGTGAATTATGTCATGCGATCCTGTTTAGTTATTCATCATATCTTTGAATTATGTTATGCTATGCTATCCAGTTTAGATAGACATCATATATGTGAAATTATGTCATGCTATCTGTTTTAGTTAAACAATATACAAGTCAACTATTTCATGCCCTCTTTTTTCCAACTATCTATTGCATCTGTCTCTCATACAATGTCTGTACATTCAACTATGTTTCCGGTTTATCAGCCATTTGAATTGGAGCGGGTGATGCCAGCATCTAGCAGACTAAAAACACGGTCTTCAAATAAAACAGTGCTACCTCTTGATGGAGATAGCACCCCGGTTGTACATGCACGAGAACCAGCCCTACCACACATAACCCAAACTCTCGCAGATTGTACCCCTACTGCGATGGACAGAGAACCAGCTTCACCCAATCTAACCCCAACCCCAGCAGATAGTAACCCAGTTCCTGTTGACACAACACCATCTCCACCACAGAGCTCCCAAACAAGAGCAGTTAGTAAGGCAGCTCTAGTGCCCAAAGGGCCAGTACTACCACGGCGAACCCCAACTCCACCAGTTAGTACGCCTATTCCTGTGGAGGAAGCACAACAAGCTAGTCGTAGTTTAGCATCTATCGCATTTGATGATGTTAAACGTATGTGCGTATCTTCCCATCTTGGAAATATTATACTGAAGATGAAGGAAAATGCCAGTTGTAGGTGTTTGTCCAGGAGTTATGTGTAAGTAATGTTATTCATGGCATTTACTTTGCTTTGTCCCATACATTCTACCTCCATGATTGTTATAATACAACAAATTTTCCCATTTTTCTCTATAGAGAAGGACCGATTTGGAAACTCAGGATGAGGTAACCTGTGCTAATACCTCTGCTATCTTCAAGAATGCTTGGTGGCAGTATCAGAATTACCTGAAGAAAACGTACTTCACCGACAAGAAACTCATAAAATTCCCTTACGTTCTCCTGAGACACATTTACTGGACGATGACTGGGAACGCCTTGTTCTGTATTGGTCCCGAACCAAGAATGTGGTAAGGTCTATGAGCTCATTTTATATTTTTAAGTACTATATTCTTGTGTCTTGCTGTACTCTGTTCATGTAGAACAAGTGCCGAAACCTGAAGAACAACTGTTCTAATTTAAGATTCCATTGCTATCATAGTTCAAAAAAGCGCTAGGCGTTAATTGTGCGTTTTGCCACCGCCTTGCGCTTTACTGACCAAAGCGCATGCTTATGCACAGTTATGCATAGATTAAGCGTAGTTATGCGCAATGCGTTTCCCCAACGCCTAGAGCCTAGGCGCGCTTCGCTTAGGCGCGCCTTTTTTAACTATGATTGCTATCGTGCATACTGCTTTGCTCTTGTATCACTGTATTTACTCATACAAACTTATTTTTAAATTGAGGATCCAATCGAAACTCCAGTGGCACAACAGGTATGTTCACGCATGTTTCTTTAACAGGCTTGCTCTTATCAATAGCTCTGTTGATTTCAATTTCAATTGTGTATGCAGTTGACTTCTCATATTATGCACATTACTAGCATCACAACAGAGCCAATAGTGTTGTTGTACATGTAGACCCGTGGTACCCATCTGAAATCTTGTTGTGCCGTGTAGTTTCCCACGCTTTGTATTCTTTCACTACTGCTTTGTCTTGAACTGATATGATTTGAACCGTGTCTCTATTTTGATTTGGCAAGACAATGAAGTGACCATAGGACATAGATATATGTTTGTTTGATGCTTTTATTATGTACTAGTACTTGGCAATAGAAGACTTGGTAGTTTAATCCTGTCCACCTTACTAATGAACTGGTTCACCGAAATGAGTTCCATATACTAGTACATGCTAAACCTGTTATGTGTCTGCTTGTTTCTTCTTTTAGAATGCTGACAGAATATTGGGGAAGAGTGCCTTATTAAGCAATGGTAATGCAGATAAGGTTCAGGATAGTGACACATCCTTGTTGGTCTCCAACAAAGCTGATAAAACAACTAAGGAAGACTATCTCGAAGACAGTGAGACAACCCCAAAGTCCTGTCTTGGTTTAGTGTTCGAATTACTGGCCACTACCGCTTGCACAAGCTATTCAAACTCACTATCTGAATCAGTTCAGTTTCTTGAGTCTCAACTACAAGCTGAAAGACATCGATCAGCTGTGCTACGACAAGAAGCGGAAGGACTACGGAAGTCCCTGGAGCATTCAGATGCATACTTTCTGGTGCAACAGCAAGCGTTGGAGGATTTTAGCGCCAAATAGGACAAAGCTAATAAGCTTGCTAAGCTTATTGCTAGCATGGTGGATACCACGTTTCTTGAGCTCTTCTGAAGTTGTTTCAGTTATGCTCTTGTTTTGCTGCCGCGTTTATTTGCACTTGTGGCCAATTTTGACGGCCAGTGTATGTAATATGCTGCTTTGTTCCCTATATTTGCACTGGTGGCGAACTTTGATGCCCAGTGGATGTAATATGTGTAATAGCGGTAATAGGCTAGCGTTAATTGCTTGCTTATTTATTTCCTTATTGTCTTGTTTAGTTCTTTTTCTGTGTTTTTCTAGTGGCCACAATAACCTATTTTTGGAAACTAGGCCAAAATAATCATGGCAACACACGGACTGTTGTAACCATGGGCCTCCTGCGGGCCGTATGATCCATGGGCCTTCTATGGGCTGTAGGATCCATTGGCCTTCTATACGGGACGTAGGATCCATGGGCCTTCTACGGGCCGTACGATCCATGGGCCTTTTACGGGCCGTACGATCCATGGGCCTTCTACGGGGCGTATCATCATTTCGCCAATCATGGTCCATACTATTCATGGACAATAACGGGCCATTAATAGGCCGTATTTGATAAGTTTATGAAAACAGCCCAACGGGTTTTTTTCGACATGAAAACGGCCCAACGTATTAACGGGCCGACTGTAACCACGGGCTGAATTTGGCCCACAATCAGAAAATGACAGTAACGGGCCATAAGTAACCGAATGCTGGAAATGAGCCCAAGAATAAATGGGCCCTGAGAAGGCCGAAAGATAACATGGGCTGGAAATGGCCCAACGGAATAATGGGCTGTTAATGGGTATAAAGTGATACATTGTTCATTACGGGCCAGTTTTACCACGGGCCGTTAAGGGGCCGAGGGTTACTAAGGGCCTCATATGGGCCGAAAGACGTCATGGGCCATACATGGGCCGGAAGTTAAAACGGGCTGGAATTATATTGGACGGCCCAGATGACGCTACTGGGCCTAATTCGGATAGGCCGTAAACGGGCCCTGGGATAGCGGGCTGTAATTGGGCAATATGCGAACAGGCCATTAACAGGCTTGTCGTGGGCCGGCCCGCCACCTTTTGACCAAGTCAAACGGGCCTGCCTTTGCACAGGAATGGGCCTCTGTTGGGCCGTGCCACGTGTCGACGTATCATAGGTGCTTTGGGTCCAATGAGTGGATGACATCTGTCCCAACGGTGAGCCCACACGTGTTTCCTCCAGCCAATGATGATTTTACATGTGGAAAATCCCCATTGGCCGGGGCTATTAATGGGTTATCGGATCCAAAACCGGACCCGATAGCTTAACGGCGTTCCGTTCCGGTGGATGCCACGTGTCAGTCACCCTTGACGAAAGCACTTCTGTGACGCTTGATTTATCGTCATGGAAGTGGACACTTCCGTGATGATAATTTTGGTCATGGAACACTTCTACGACAACACAGGTATGACTATCTTGATTCTATCATAAATTTTTCATGGATGTACATGCATGACAGAAAACGTGACCTATTGTGACAAACACGTATCATCACGGAAGTGTATTTTTTTGTACTGCAAGGACCATGATGGCGGAGTTCAAGTCTCCATACAACTTTTGGGCCAAAGCCATTAACACCGCATGTCATGCATCCAATCGGCTCTACCTCTGCAAGGGTTTGAACAAGACTCCATATGAGATTCTCGCCGGTAACAAGCCCAACCTCAAGTACTTCCAGGTGTTCGGGTGTAAGTGTTTCATTCTCAAGAAAGGTGCTCGTTTGTCTAAATTCGAGGCTAGAGCTCAAGAGGGCATATTTGTTGGTTATGCTAAAAACTCTTATGCTTACCGTGTCCTCAATAAGTCCACGGGACTTATTGAGGAGACATGTAACGTGGAGTTTGATGAGAATAACGGCTCCCAACACTACAAAAAAAATACACTTCCGTGATGATACGTGTTTGTCACAGTAGGTCGCATTTTTTGTCATGCATGTACATCCATGACAAATTTATGATAGAATCAAGATAGTCATACCTGTGCTATCGTAGAAGTGTTCCATGACATTACCAAAATTATCATCACGGAAGTGTCCACTTCCATGATGATAAATCGCGCGTCACAGAAGTGCTTTCATCAAGGGTGACCGACACGTGGCATCCACCGTAACGGAACGACGTTAAGCTATCGGGTCGGGTTTTGGATCCGATAACCCGTTAACAGCCCCGACCAATGGGGATTTTCCACGTGTAAAATCATCATTGGCTAGAGGAAACACGTGTCGGCTCATCGTTGGGACATATGTCATCCACTCACTGGACAGAAGGCTCCTATGATACGTCGACACATGGCACGGCCCAACAGTGGCCCATTCCTGTGAAAAGGCCGGCCCGTTTGACTTGGTCAAAAGCTGGCGGGTCGGCCCATGGAAAGCCTGTTAACGTCATGTTCGCATATAGCCCATTTACAGCCCGCTAACCCAAGGCCCGTTACGCCCTATCCGAATTAGGCCCAGTAGCGTCATCTAGGCCATCCAATATGATTCCAGCCCATTTTCACTTCTGGCCCATGTATAGCCCATGACGTCTTTCGGCCCATATGACGCCCTTTGTAACTCTTGGCCCATTAGCGGCCCGTGCTGAAACTGGCTCGTAATGAACAGTGTATTACTTTACACCCATTAACGGCCCGTGGTGAAACTGGCCCGTAATGAACAGTGTATCACTTTATACCCATTAACGGCCCATTATTTCATTGGGCCGTTTCCAGCCCAAGTTAACTTTCGGCCTTCTGAGGGCCCATTTATTCTTGGGCTCATTTGCAGCGTTCGGTTACTTACGGCCCGTTACTGTCATTTTCTGCTTGTGGGCCAAATTCAGCCCGTCGTTACAGTCGGCCCGTTTGTGGACCGTTAGTCTGTTGGGCCATTTTCATAGCATCACCAAATACGGCCTATTAACGATGGCCCGTTATGGTCGGCCCATGAACGGACGATTCCAACTCTAGCCCGTTTACGGTCATAATGCGGTCTGTTTGGCCCATGTTTGGCCAATCGATCATACGGCCCGTATAAGGCCCATTGATGATACGGCCCGCAGAAGGCCCATTGTTTCTACGGCCCGTAGAAGGCCCATTGTTTCTACGGCCTGTAGAAGGCCCACTGTTTCTACGGCCAGTAGGAGGCCCAGTGTCACTACAGTAAATATTAGCCCACGGTTATTGTGGCCTAGTTTTAAAAAATAGGTGCAGCCACTAGCTAACCGCGGAAAAAGAACTGCAATGACTACAGGCAAACAAATAAACAAGACAACAAGGAAATAAATAAGCAAGCAACTAACGCTAGGCTATCACGGCTATTACACATATTACATCCACTGGGCATCAAAGTTTGCCACCAGTGCAAATATAGGGAACAAAGCAGCATATCATATACACTGGTTGTCAAAGTTGGCGACCAGCGCATATAAATGCCGCAGCAAAACAAATCCAGAACTGAAACCACTTCAGAAGATCTCAAGAAACAATATCCTGGGTACCCATAATGCTGGCAAGATGCTTAGCAAGCTTATTAACTTTCTCTTGTTTGGCGCTTAAATCCTCCAGCGCTTGTTGTTGCACCAGAAAATATGCATCTGAATTCTGCAGGGACTTCCTCACCTTCAGCTTCCTGTCGCAACACATCTGATCGATGTCTTTCAACTTGAAGTTGAGACTCAAGAAGACGAACTGATTCAGGCAGCGAGTTCGAAGAGCTTGTGCCAGCAGTAGTGGCCAGTAACTCGAACACTACATCAAGACAGGACTTTTGGGTTCCCTCACTGTCGTCAAGATAGTTTTTATCAGCTTTCTTGGAGACCAACAGGGATGTCTCACTATCTTGAACCTTATCTGCATTACTTCCTTTACCATTGGATAACGCGGTACTGTTCTCCAATATTTTGTCCGCATTCTAAAAGAGAAACAAGCAGACACATCACATGTTTACCATGTTGTATATGAAACTCATTTTGGTAAATGAGTTTAGTAGTAAAGTGGACAGGATAACAGTATGAAACAAACATATATCTATGTACCATGGTCACTTTATGGTCTATATCATTCTAGTTTTTGTTGCCAAATCAAGATAGAGACACAGTTCAAATAATATTTGTTCAAGACAAAGCAGAATAGACAGGATATAAGTGTGGGTAACTATAGAGCAATAACAACGCTTGTAATGTGCATGACATGAGAACATAACTATTTATTCAATTGAAACTAAAATCAACATAGAGCAGGTTACAACAGCAAACCAGTTAAAGAAACAGGTTTAAAACATACCTGTTGCGCCATTGGAGTTTCAATTCCATTCTTCAAATTTGAAAATAGTTGGTATGAGTAAATACAGTAATGCAAGAGCAAAGGAGTATGAACTATAGCTACAGAACCTGACCTGAGAACAAATCTTCTTCTCCTATAAGCGTTGAGTTGGGATTCGGAGTGGTGGTCCTCGTGCTTTGGGCACTGCAGTTCCCTTACTAACTGCTCGTGTTTGGGTGCTCTGTGGTGGAGACGGTGTTGTGTCAACTGGAACTGGGTTACTATCTGCCGGGGTTGGGGTTAGAAGGGGTGTAGCTGGTTCTCTGTCCAACTGGGTAGGGGTACAATCTGCGAGAGTCTGGGTTATGTGTGGTGGATCTGGTCCTTGGGCAAGTACAACCGTGGTTCTATCTACATCAACTGGTAGCATTATCTTTTCTGAAGACCGTGTTGTTACTCCCTTAGATACTGCCATCACGCTCTCCAATTCAAATGGCTGATAAGCAAGAAAAGTAATTGAAAGTATAGACATTGTATGATAGACAGGTGCAATGGATAGTGGGGAATAAAAGAGGGCATGAAATAATTCATATTTATGTTGTCTAACCAAACAGGATAGCATGACACAATTTCACATATATGATGGCTAACTAAACAAGATAGCATGACACAATTTCACATTA
The DNA here is from genome assembly GCF_018294505.1 of Triticum aestivum. Lineage (NCBI taxonomy): Eukaryota > Viridiplantae > Streptophyta > Magnoliopsida > Poales > Poaceae > Triticum > Triticum aestivum. Next base: position 148,796,829 of record NC_057811.1, read on the forward strand.
TGATGGCTAACTAAAAAAGATGGAAAGACATAGTTCAAAATATGAGACTATGTAAACAGGATGACATGACATAACTATATAAAGTGTTTATTAAATAGGTTGGCATGCCATAATTCACATACACTCACGAATAGAATGCCATAATTCAAAATATGATGACTGTAAACACTAAACAGGATGAGATGATATAACTATATGATGTCTTTATTAAATGGGTTGCCATGCCATAATTCAGATAGATGATGTGTATGTACTATGTAAACATGATGGCATGATATAATTCAAATATATGATTTATATAATAAGCAAGTAAGCAGATGGCAATCCATATATGATGTAAAAACTAAGCAATGCAAGACAACATGCATGACATGGGTAATATAACCCTGCCAAGTTTGAGCATAGACCTCAGGGGGGAAATAGGACTGGTCATCAGTCTCTGAATCCTCCTCTGAGGAGCTCTCTGTAACCAGCAAGATGTCTGCTTCAGCAGGTAGCATTGTCTGCTCTGAATACCTTGTTTTCACTCCAGATACTTCCATCACTGCTTCAAATGGCTGATGCACAGGAAGAGTAGTTGTATATACAAACATTGTCGACAAATGGAACACGTAATACAAAAAATGATAGCATGATATAATTCACATACATGATGATTGGCTAAACAGCATGGCATTGCATAATTCACATATATAATGCCTTTGCAACAAGATAGTAATTCACATATATAATGTCTTGCAACAAGATGGCAATGCATAATTCACATATATGGTAATTAGACACTGAACAGGTGGCATTCACACAAAGCATGTATAAACTAATCAAATGACATAGCAATGTGAGACACCATACGCACGATATGAGCAACATAACCCTGCCAAGTTAGAGCATACACCTCGGGGGGGAATAGGATTGGTCATCTGTCTCTGAATCCTCCTCTGAGGAGCTATCCGTAACCAGCGAGATATGCGCTTCGTCAGATAGCATAGTCTGCTCGGAAGACCTTGTTTTCACTCCAGAATTTGCCATCACCGTGTCAAATGGCTGATGCACACGAAGAGCAGTTGAATGTACTAACATTGTTGACAAAAGTAATATGTAACGGAAAAAAAGGATGGACTGATATAATTTACATATAAGATGACTGGCTAAGCAGGATGGCATTGTAAAATTCACATATATGATGCCTGGCTAAACAAGATGGCGTTGCATAATTCACATAAACGATGAATAAACTAAACAGATGACATTCGCACAAAGGATGTCTAAACTAAGCAGATGACATATTTGATGTATAAAGTAAGCAATGCAAGACACCATATGCATGATATAACCAACATCAGCATGTCAAGTTAGAGCGAAGACCTCAGGGGGTAAATAGGAGTTGTCTTCTCCTTCTGAATCCCCCTCAGAACAGATATCTTCCTCTCGATTACAATCCGAAATGCGTGGAGGGGGGCTGCCTTGCGCCTACCATGGAGCGACGTCTGCATGAAATTTTATTGCCACGCAAAGCTCGTCTCTTTTGCTCTACATGTTCAGTTCCATTATTTACAATAACTGTCATGCATAGGAATAAAACATAGTGAGATTATGTAAGGAGTGCATGCAGAAATCCAGAGTGATGGTAGCAACCTGTGGATAGACCCAAAACCAATAATAGCAGGCAGATAATGGCTTCAGTTAAAAAATACAGATAATGGCTTCTTTACTGTTTGTTTCCCACCCAACATGAAACTCATAGTAGACACCGGAGATTAACCAGATAGTAGATAGATACTATTGATAGCGGCCCCGATATGTACCCCACAACCATTTAAAAACTCAAGTTTGACCATTAGTTTGGAGCTGACTCAGAGTCTAATCGGTGAACAGGACGATAAAGTAGCATGTAATATTAAGCGATGCATAACGTAAGCAGACACGAAAGACTGCGACCTCTCTTGCGGACCCGTGTAGTCCTCGAGGTCATCTGCTCGGTTGATGATGGTAATGCAGTTTTCATGGCTGCCAGCGGCGGGGAAGAAGATCTGAGGCGGCGAAAGACAGTCTGGAGGCCGGATCCCTGCTGTGCTGGACCCTTCTGTCGTTGGAGCAGCTGAGCTGGGGTGGACGACGGCGCAGCAGGAGCGGGACAAACCACGCAAGGTTTTCTTTGACAACTATCTGTAAGAGAAGTAATTCTGTAAGGGCTCGTTTGAATTAGAGGATTCCAACAATGCAGGGATAGGAAATAGACAAGAATAGGATAGGAATGCACGTGCAAAACAGAGAATTTAAAAACACAGGATTTCTGCCAATCTGGGTGTTTGATTCACAACAATTGGATGATCACAGGATGCAAAGAAGCATGGTGAGATTAAGTCAAACCACAAGAAAATGTACGGTTATAATGCTATTATGCTACTATCTCTTAGTCTTGTGCTTCATGAATAGGAATTTGAAAAGGAGGACAAGTGAAAATTAAAATTCCTACGTTTTTTCTTTCAAGGAGACACTAAAGGAACAAATCTGTGTGCTCAGTGGACAATATATATAACATGTAGAGTAAAAAAGAGATGCAACAAGTGTATAACCTCTTTGGCGAAGCCATGTCGATCTCAGCGTGATTGGGTTGGCCGGTAAGGATGCTCCGGCTGACTTTGCTGTCAGAGGAGGGGAAGAAGATCTTAGGTGTCTGGAGATGGAGCCCGAGGTACTGCTCCGCTGTGATGGAGGGTTTCGTCGTTGGAGCAGCTCAAGTGAGTTGTACGACGCCGAGGCTGAAGCAGGACAAGAGAGACAACGAACAACGTTAACCTGAGTGGAATTCTAATAGCATCTCCAATACATGACGTAAAATACATAACCACAAAATGCTAGATGTAAAATACATCAGCCGCTCATCTCTGAACTTAACTGACGAAACTGAACTTAACTGTCGAAACTGAACTTAACTGTCGAAACTGAATTTTGCTGTCGAAACTGAATTTTGCTGTCGAAACTGAACGCACTAGCAAGGTGAGGCTACACGTCGGTCGACTGACTTTTTCATCTCTGGTCAGTCGATTTTGCAGCCGTTGGATACGAAATCAAGGGCATGCGGTTCATCTTCAACCTCCACCCCCCTAAGCCGCCAGCCACCACCGGC